>NC_142775.1:31242852-31427852 GCF_988280905.1 Pimephales promelas | reverse complement strand
TGTACATAAATTGTAAACCATTCCTAATTTGTGGCATTTGTATATTCGTATGTATGCGGATTTATAAATAAATACATACAAAAATAAACATGTTATATAAGTCTGTATACAAACTGATTATGTGAGTGTTTAGTAAATAAATAGAAACTTGAAAACAAACTTGTAGTGTAAGTGTTAAAAGACTGTGAATAATATTTTTTTTTGTGTAATTGTATTACGGTTTAATACGCATTATGCATTATGAACAAAATGAATAACATTTGAAGAGTTCAGATGCAAAAGCCTCTAAATGTCATTTGAAATTTTCTTCTTTAATGATGATTTTTATCAAACTTGTATATTTAAGTTCAGTAATTTCACTTAAATAACAATTAATAGGTAATTATTATTGCCATTTAAGTGAAATTACTGAACTTAAATATACAAGTTTGATAAAAATCATCATTAAAGAAGAAAATTTCAAATGGCATTTAGAGGCTTTTGCATCCGAACTCTTCATTTATTAATCTAGGATAATGATCATTTGTACTGTTGTGTGTCAAATTTATGAATTTAAATAACTTCATATACATTCACATATTAGTATAGTGATATCACAAATTGCTACTGTACCAAATATCAATTAAATAAATACATTTTATTCTTAAAAATCTAATAAAAAACACTTTGAAAATATTAAATGATCACGATGCAACAAATATTAATGGTCCTAATGACAGGCACTCATTTTCTATTTTCGTTAATCTTTTATATATATATATATATATATATATATATATATATATATATATACAGTATATGAAGAGTTCAGATGCAAAAGCCTCTAAGTGCCATTTGAAATTTTCTTCTAGAATGATAATTTTTATCAAGCTTGTATATTTAAGTTCAGTGATTTCACTTAAATGGCAATGATAATTACCTATTAATTGTTATTTAAGTGAAATTACTGAACTTAAATATACAAGTTTGATAAAAATCATCGTTAAATAAGAAAATTTCAAATGGCATTTAGAGGCTTTTGCATCTGAACTCTCCATATATATATATTTATATTATTGTTTTTATCATATTTTAGGGTAATGTTAACCTACACCCACCTAAAGGATTATTAGGAACACCTGTTCAATTTCTCATTAATGTAAATATTTAATCAACCAATCACATGGCAGTATTAGTATGGTGTTCCTAATTATCATTTAGATGAGTGTATATTCACGAGATTCAACCGTAGAAAACTCGGCAGATGAAAACTGGAAATATATTTAGAGAGATTCTCGCTAACTAAATGGTGGAAGACAAGCCACGGCTGCATGTCCTGCAACTGATGTGAAATGGAGAAAAAACAGAAAGGCCAATGAAAAGTAATACAGAGAAGATAGAAAATGTGTATCCATGGCAACGGAGACAACCCTTTCTCCAGCAGGGGGACTCACCCGCAGTTACAGTCAGAGACAAAAAGGTTAAAGGGGCTTGTTTGAGGAGAATCCATGTTTTTTTTATTATTATTATTATTATTATTATTATTATTATTATCATCTCAAAACCATTCAAGAGTCAAACAAAGCTGAATTAATTCACAGTCATTTTGTGTAAGCCTCTGACGAACAGCTAATCAAACAATGACATGTCAGTCAGGCTTAAGGTGTCAATCAAACTGCCCTGGATACAGAAAGGAGGATTCCTATTCAAAGCTTCCTCTCTCTCAGTACATTAGTGTTCTAGCATGTGTTTACTAAAAACTACAGTTTACTGAAAACTACAATTTAATATTTTATATGGCAATCCCTGATGCTTCTCCATTCACCATTGTCAGACTGTAAATGTCAAGAACAGATATGGACTTAACTTAATTAGGGTACATTTCAACATAACTGAAAAAGGAAAGTCAAATTGCCATTATTCCATTCAGTGTTTATGTGCATATTTAAGCAAAACTAGTATTTTTTACACTGTTTACTGCTGTACAAATACTGCAGTAAAAACATGATCTTGTACATGATCTTGTGCTTTTCTTCTCAAAGATAATGACTGTGTGCTTTCTCGGTGCATCAGACACCAAAAGAGGTGTCAGCACAATGATTGTGTTGTGTGTGAAAGGTTTGTTTTAAAAAGAGGCAAGGCCATGTTCACCATTAAGGAACCTTCAGACTCACGAATGGAAAATGTGTGTGTGCAAGGATCACGTCTCCTTGCAGTTAATTAAGTCTTCACGTTATCTCCGCCGTACGAGAGCTCTGCTCAAACTGACTTGCATACTTTTATGCAAATGAGGCCTACTTTCAGAAATATTCATTCATACAGCACAGAGGAGTGGTTCCCACACGCGCTAAATCTGTTGTGAGTACTATCAAAGAGAATGTTTCAAAGTGCAGCAGCACAAACACAGAAACAAACAGATACAAAGAGGGGCATGATGTAGCTGGTTTACATTCAGAAATATAGATACATTTTTGCAAAATAGAACACATGCCTTATGTCAATTTATTACATACTGTATTGTATATACAAATAAATGGCTAAAAATGAACAGTGTAAGGAGCCAATCACAGAAAGCAGTCTGCATTTCACTGCACTGCTTTTACATTGTTTTTCTATGCAAACATGCGCTAGTGGTATATGTTTGAGTGTGGCGCTCTCTGCTCATATCTTTGCAGCATCATGCACGAGATGCGTCGTTACAATTAAAAGTTACTCACACCACTGTAGATTTTAGTCAACTAAAATCTTATGATATTTACAGTAGTAGTAGTAGTAGTTGTAGTAGTACTGTAGCTAACAAAACTGAGGTGTTGTTTAAAAATGTAATAGCAGTACTGTAGCTAACAAAACTGAATGCAGGTGTTGTGTAAAAATATAGTAGTAGTAGTAGTACTGTAGCTAACAAAACTAAAATGCAGGTGTTGTGTAAAAATGTAGTAGTAGTAGTAGTAGTACTGTAGCTAACAAAACTGAAATGCAGGTGTTGTGTAAAAATGTAGTAGTAGTAGTAGTGTAGCTAACAAACTTAATGCAGGTGTTGTGTAAAAATAAAGCAGTAGTGTAACGAACAAAACTGAATGCAGGTGTTGTGTTGAGTAGTAGTAGTAGTAGTGTAGCTAACAAAACTGAATGCAGGTGTTGTTGTTGTTGTTGTAGTAGTAGTAGTAGTAGTAGTAGTAGTATAGCTAACAAAACTGGATGCAGGTGTTGTGTTGTTGTAGTAGTAGTGTAGCTAACAAAACTGAATGCAGGTGTTGTGTTGTTGTAGTAATAGTAGTAGTGTAGCTAACAAAACTGGATGGAGGTGTTGTGTAGTAGTAGTAGTAGTAGTAGTGTAGCTAACAAAACTAGATGCAGGTGTTGTTGTTGTAGTGTAGCTAACAAAACTGAATGCAGGTGTTGTGTAAAAATGTAGTAGTAGTAGAAGTAGTAGTAGTAGTGTAGCTAACAAAACTGAATGCAGGTGTTGCGTTGTAATAGCAGTAGTGTAGCAAACAAAACTGAATGCAGGTGTTGTGTTGCAGCAGTGTTGTAGTAGTAGTATTAGTAGTATAGCTAACAAAAATGAATGCAGGTGTTGTTGTAGTAGTAGTAGTAGTAGTAGTAGTAGTAGTAGTAGTATAGCTAACAAAACTGGATGCAGGTGTTGTGTTGTTGTAGTAGTAGTGTAGCTAACAAAACTGAATGCAGGTGTTGTGTTGTAGTAGTAGTATTAGTAGTATAGCTAACAAAACTGAATGCAGGTGTTGTAGTAGTAGTAGTAGTAGTAGTAGTAGTAGTAGTAGTAGTAGTAGTAGTAGTAGTAGTATAGCTAACAAAACTGGATGCAGGTGTTGTGTTGTTGTAGTAGTAGTGTAGCTAACAAAACTGAATGCAGGTGTTGTGTTGTAGTAATAGTAGTAGTGTAGCTAACAAAACTGGATGGAGGTGTTGTGTAGTAGTAGTGTAGCTAACAAAACTAGATGCAGGTGTTGTGTTGTTGTTGTAGTGTAGCTAACAAAACTGAATGCAGGTGTTGTGTTGTTGTTGTAGTGTAGCTAACAAAACTGAATGCAGGTGTTGTGTAAAAATGTAGTAGTAGTAGAAGTAGTGTAGCTAACAAAACTGAATGCAGGTGTTGCGTTGTAATAGCAGTAGTGTAGCAAACAAAACTGAATGCAGGTGTTGTGTTGCAGCAGTGTTGTAGTAGTAGTATTAGTAGTATAGCTAACAAAAATGAATGCAGGTGTTGTGTAGTAGTAGTAGTAGTAGTAGTAGTAGTAGTAGTGTATTTTTGTCCAGTATTCCTAAAGGAGGTCTGAGATTGAAGTGAGCTGGCAGGCGCACATGGATTGCTGCTTCACGCTCCAATGAAAATCAGGTCAAAAGTGGTCTGAAGTCACACACACACACGCACACTGAAAGTAGAGCAGACATAGCTTGTGTCTCCACAGCGCACATTCAGAATAAAAATAGCCAGAACTTAGAGAACTCACTGTGTATTTTCCATGAATATATGAAGATCGTGATCTGTATTTTCACCTGAGGTCTAAATGCAGCAAATGTGGCTTCATGTGTGATGTGTGAGCTGGCACAGCTTCCATTCCCTCTTGATAATAATGAGATGATTCAGTCATTAATTTGAAGGATGAAGAAGCTCACTGGATGAGAAACAGCTTGTGTAGGAATCTTTATAAATGGGATTGGATTGAAGGGGGCGAATATCTTCCCCTGGCATATTCCTTTTTAGATTCTCTTTAGAGATAAACACACTGATTCATTCTCTGTTTACACCCTAATGCTCCTAATCTGTGGAGGATATGCTGTTCAATGACAAATGCATGTTATAAAGGTCCCTTTTCCCACTTTAAGTCAATTTTAGATTATGTAAGGGCTGCAGTGAATCATAGCCCTGCTGATTTAACAGCCTTTCCAACTCTCCGACAAAATCCAACAAGTTTGATGTTATTGCTGATATTAACAAAATCTCAAACGTTATTTATAGTGATTTTAACTTACAGTACCAAGGGCATTTGGTGCCAAATTTGTGCCAGGAAGTTTCAGAGAAATGTCTCTCTCATCCATTCTTGATGAGTGATATTGAAAAGACGGTGAGATTTCCACCAAAATAATCAGTTGGTGTAATACTCACCAAATAGCTGTGTCGAAAAAGCCACTTTTGCAAATTAAAAACGTTTTTTTGCAAATAAATAAACCGCACATTTGAGAAATATGACCCAATCATTCATAGCCTATCGGTGCCCATAGCAAACAGGCTACATCTGCATGCTGTGCTGGACTGGAGGCAATAGGCAGAAAATCTTGAGCTCCTTCTCTCCAGTCTAACATTTGGAGAAGAAATTTTCCTCAGGAAAGACGCTCTTTGAAGTCACAGCTCTAAATATAACCCAGATATCCCTGTTACTTTGAGCTTTCACTGACACGCACACAGAGTGAGCTTTTGACTGGCACAACAGCGAAAAGAACAACAGTGACACACTTGTGTCTTAACTGTCTGTAAATTCAAGCGGGAGTCAATATAAGTGTTCTGGTTAGAGCAGCACAATATAACAAAAACACCAAAATCACAATATGGCTTGGTGTAATTGACAAACAAAACAAAATGTCCCTTTTTCCTCAATAGAAAATCTTGTTCTGGCAAATTAAAGGAGAACTCCGGCGAACAATGAACCCTGGTCTAATAAAACATCGGTACCTAGTCAATCGTTCTCTGAGATTTGTTTTCATGATAATCGAATGTAAAGAGTTTTATCTCTAAAAACTGTTTAGCGTATAATGCTAGTAATGGGGGCATTGAGTAAGTAAAAATAAAGTAAGTGTACAGACCGTTTAATAAGAAGATACTTTATGAAGACAGTTCACTTCGCGTATACAGACAGGAGCCATCTTAAAAAATAGTCTCGATAAGTCGATCCCCGAACGCCGCTCATACAGTTCAGAAGTTTGTTGAACTTCATACAGTTCAGATCACTCAGCATGACGTTAGTGGTTTGACTTATCAAGACTATTTTTTAAGATGGCTCCTGTCTGTGAATGCCAAGTGAACTGTCTTCAAGTATCTTCTTATTAAACGGTCTGTACACTTACAAAATTCTCAATGCTTCGTTTTGCGTGTATGGAGTCTCATTATGTTATTGCGTTAGTGTGGGGCTATTTTGAGCCTTGTTAGTGGTATAAACTAGCCATTTCTTTTTACTTAGTCAATGCCCCCATTACTAGCATTATACACTAAACAGTTTTTAGAGATAAAACTCTTTACATTCGATTATCATTAAAAAAAAAATCTCAGAGAACGATTGACTATGTACCGATGTTTTATTAGACCAAAGGTTCATTGTTCGCCGGAGTTCTCCTTTAAGTTTTGGGCTCTAAAAATCACTTGATAATACAATTCAAAAATGATCACTTTCATAATCCAACCAAATCCAAAAGTAAAAAGTGTTGCAAACAGTATTTCAAGAAGCCTCAAAATATAAAAATCCCTGTTCCAGAAACACTGAAGACATTCTGTCACTGCAAGTTAAATCACCTGTGTTTGTTGTGGTAAAGTCAGCGATCTGACATGATTGCGTGCTGGCTAAACACAGCCCGTCTAAAGACGCAGGGAAATCCTGATCCTGCCTGGATCTGTCAGCACTGTGGAGGATTACGCTCATCTGATCCGGCATGTCCAACATATGATAGAACTTTACTCTAAGCTGTTAGTTAGATTTCCTCCTGCAGGAGAGACGTATGTGCCTCTTTATTTTTTTCGTTTTTTTTTTTTTTTTTTACATTCGACTGCAACTCGACATGTTTGACTTTAGAGGTAGTTCTGTCACCATTTACTATGGAAATGCAAAAATACAATAACATATCCTGTTTGCTGTATGCCACATAATGATATGTGAAGCTCCAAAATGCTCCATCTGTGCTCGCCAATTACACAGGCTATAAGTAACTGAAACACACACATCTATCAAGGCTGGTCAGGGGTGTGGTGTGCCAAGAAGCTCATTAAATTCTCAATAACCTGGTGAGAGAGCCGAGAGGTAGGCAGTCGTGTTTTTCATCTGTCCCATCTCATGTTTGCTTTCATCCTTCAGTACACAAACCTCTTAATCGTATTAAAGAGAGGTGTCACAGATGACACAGTCGGAGAGAAATAAGAATTCTCTTTAAAACCCCATTAAAACACTTGACAAGTGGTTTTCTTTTCTGTCTTGGCCCTGTAATCCCTAAAGAAAGCGTTCTGTTAACTACAGCATATTTTTGATTTTGTAAATGCCCCTGAATGCAAGATAAATCATTAAGATTTGAACTCACTTGAAACACTTGTCAGTATGTGTGTATCTGTTATACTTTAAAGTGAAAATTAAAGTACACTAGCATATATGATCTCAAAGCTAATAAATATGGGCTAAAAATTTGATGGTGTCTGTGTGCAGTGTATTCGTAAAGCGCCAATTACATTTGAATTAAATAGACTTGAATTGTATTCCTCACCAGCAGTAGCAGCAGCACCATATCTGCGTGATCACAGGCACAGGCCACATGCAGGGCGGTCCAGAGGTCCTCATCCTGTAGGTTGACGTTCAGTCCCTTCTCTATCAAAATCTCTGCTGCGAACACATTGTCATGGCGGGCACACTGCAGAGACAAAAGAAAAAAAAGGATGTAGAGATAAAGCATTCCCAGTCACAGTGGAGCAATCTAACAGGAATCTCTATATCCCAAAATATTTGACCAATAATGGTTTTCACAAATATATTTAATCGAACAGCTGATTTTAAGTGCAATAAGAAGAAATGCATTTTACCTAAGAGACCAAAGAAAATATTGGGCAATAGTAAAGCAACTACATGAGTTGATGTTAGATGTTTTACGTTCGGAGTTAGAACCTAGTTATTACCAAGTTAATGTAATTAATATTAGCACATAGCATGCAGAATAGGACTGTAAAATAAAGTGCTTTCACAATGTTTCTTGAGCATCAAATGAATTATCATGAGAACATGTTAAGTCTTTGCAAAAATGGCTCTGAAAAACATTAAGTACACCTTTGATTTGACTTCAAGTACTTTTTGCACCCAATGTAAGTTCTTAAGTGATGAAATCTATTCAGATAATATAGCTATTCTACTATGCATTTAAATGAGACATTTAAATGGATTAATTTTTTTTTACCCCTTTTCACATTAGTAATGACATTAATTGCACAGAGGCGAAATTCAGTTAGAGGTGCAATAATCAAAATTGTAATTAAAAAGTTAACTGCATATATTGCATTGGGTATGAATGGCTGATTTCATATTTCGCACCATAAAATGTATTGTTTTCTGTTTGAGCATCTCTAAGTCCTTGAGAGTGCCAAGACTTAATTAAACTATATCCAATTACCACTGAAATTGAATTTGTTTCTGTTTAGCTGTACTATACCCTAGTGAACCCTTTACATTAAGTCTCCTATGGTCACAAAATGAACTAACAAAAATTGAATCATCCATCTTGCTTGAGTGTAGGGCTCACACACACTGGACCAGGTCTATTACAGTCAGTGTCACCAAATAATGTCAAATATTTCCCAGAGTTACAATGAACCAACTAAAGGGAATGTAATGGATGCCAGCCATTTAGTTGACGAGCAGGCATTGAACAGAACATGTAGGTGTCATATATAACCAGAAACTGTCCAAAAAGGAAAATTAATTAAAGAGCCCCTATCATAGCATTGGAAATGTTCCTATTTTTGTTTTAGGAGTTCCCAAAAACAGTTTAACGTGCATGCAAAGATTGTCTTATAAAATGCATTTATTTTTAACTGATTTGCTCAACGACTCCCAAATGATTTTTTCAACGATTCATTTTCCCAAACACCTCCTTTGAGTGACGCAAATCTGCGGCGATTGGTCAAATGACCCAGTCAGTTGTTATTGGTAAACCGTAGGCAGAGATTTTTGCCAACGGAACACCCATAACCAGAATTATAGCTTGTCAAGTGTTGAAAATTGCTTATAGTGTTTGAACAAAAGTTTGCACTTTCCACGCAGTCCCTTACTCGCGTCTTCAACCCTCCTAAACAATTCAAAAAAAAATTTTTCCATTTCAGTTTTGACCACAAACAGCCAAGGAGTGACCTCAAATGAAGTGCATTATTTTGTTATATCAAAACCTTGAACCAGTCAGGTTGAGTAAATCAATTTAATTTTATTCATTTTTAAATATAAAAATGGTCTAAAATGCCTGAATATCTTTAAAGGTATATCCCAGGTGTGGCTTCAAACATGCCTTGTCCATTCTTAATTTAAAGTCAGTACATATTATACAATTATTTTAAAACTATGTAATAATTTGTAGAGGACCTCAGAAGTAAAAGGAACGGAGTATTGTGGCACTGCATTAAAAAGGGACAGGTAGAATTCCTGCAGAGGACATCAGAGTCAGAGTGAATATCATCTCAAGAGGCAATACACATGTATCTGAATTTGTCAGAGCTTGTCCTTATGTTCTTACCAGATGGAGCAGAGATCCTCCTGAGGAAATCACTGTGTTCAGGTCAGCTCCCTCCTTCAGCAGCCTCAGCACTGGAACAAAAAAAAAAAGCAAAGACGGATAAATATATATGCAAAAATGAATACTTCACAAAATCTTTGTGATCCACTCTACACATAGTGAGGAAATGATGAATTGTTAGGATCTCTAAAGACACTGGAGTACCTAGAGTGCCGTCAAGCGGTCTAATGCCTACACAGGCTCCAGTCTCGTAAGGCACCATCCTGAATGAAATGGAATCTCGCAAGTAACTTCAAAACCCCGTACGGCGCACATAGATGGAAACAAATAGTACTACTTAGATGAACAATAGTTCATTGTTAGCATGTTGCTAAGCACACTAACACTGTATTGAACATTTATCATTTTTTGTTGGCACTGAACGTCTTATAACATATACATATCCCTTTGTCCTCCATCTTAGACAGATTTTTCACAGAGCGACCTTCTCCATAAAAAGTACATAAAATGTTGCCAAAATAATACTAGCCTGGTGTTTCACCAGACCAAAAGCCCATTAACACCAAGAAAGCACAATAACTATAAAAATGATAGTCACAGAGGAACAATATCGTTTTCTTCTAACAAATGAACGATAAAAAAAAACATTGACTGCCAATCAAAATCCACCAGACTTTAGTAAGCTAGATGCTAGATGCTAAGCTAGTAAGCTAAAGCATTTAAAGCAGCAAATGACAAAACCATAATAAACAGAATGCTAACATTCATTGTGGATGTTTATATTGACATCATTATTGCTATCTTCATACTAGGTATTGTTATTATTGTGAACAGGCCTTTATACAGCCTTGGTCTGTTTTGACCTTAAAGCCCCCGTGAAATCAAAATTGAACCTATTTACTTTGTTAGCGCATATTACTAGTCTTGTGGTGAACAATTAATCCGTGCAAGTAAATATATATTAAACAAATGTTTTACCTTGGTAATCTTTAATCAAAATCTGAACCGGTCTGGAATGGTTTCTTTTTCTGATGACGTAGGTTTCACAGCTTGGGTGGGGAAACGCTTAACCACTCCCCTCAAACCGTTCGTTTGCTATGAGCGAGAGATGGAGAGGAGGAGCGCTAGAGTAAAACCCTGCCCTCTGTTCAATATTCCGTTTCACTTGGAAATACGTCACAGCACTGGAGAAAAATCGTTTGCAACTTCCGGTTCACGGGGACTTTAACCATCAGACTGTTGACAGCCACTAACTGATTGTCTGTGGCAGTGTCTAGTGTATATTGGCAGTTTCATCCTGTATTTCCCTCTGGCCTGAATTCAAGTGCACTACATGACACACGGCTACCCTCATTGAATTTAATTACTGAAGAACCTATCAGATACTTTATAATGACTCCCACTAAAATGCATCAAAAAGAGTGTTCCTTACATGACATTTACTGTAAATGAGCACAGTACAGAAGGGAAGGGACTCTATGTTGATCCAAAATATGATGATAGAATATAAATGATAAATTGTGCATACAGACACTCATACAAATGTCAGTAAATTCCTGAGGGATTTTTCAGCTTTATAGCGTGACAACATACTAGTCTGGAATTGTATCTCAAACAGGCACAGTGAGGAACAAAACTGCTTACACAGAGAGTTACAGAGGCTCATATCATCTCAGCTGAGGTTTAAATCACTAAAGAGTGAAGAAAAGACAGATGTGCACACAAAAACAAAAACGTTAGCATCAGCAGGTTAGCCTACTGAGGCTATCTGGCAAGCACTCAAGCATATCGAAAGGAATATCTATTCAACGGCTCATTACGCAAGAAAGGAAGCCATTTTAAACAAACACACAAGGGGAAGAAGACAAAAACGTACTGTGAGAACGAGAACCAAGAACAATGAGAAAAACAACGATAACTATATTAGCATCCTCACCAACGCCAAGGATCATTATGTTTATTATGCTACGGCATGGCAAACTTGAGTTCTTTAAAGTCGGGTGGATTCTGATTGGCTATCTATGTTTGTATCATTTATCAGTTGGGGGAAAAAATAGTTCAGAGTTTTTGGTAACACCTTAGTTTGGGGACCAATTCTCACTATTAACTATTTGCTCATTAGCTTGCATATTGGCTGACTATTAGTGGTAGGTACTTAAAAAGCACATATTGATGCCTTATTATGATGGTGAGTAAATTACAATTTGGTTACACTGTATTTGAATGCGTCCTTACAGACACAATTACATAATGTGTAATATTGATTAACAGCACGGTTTAGTTTTAGTTGCTGGTAACAGTAAATTACATGTAACAGTCAACAAGGACAACGTTCTCCATTTCCTTGACAGCTGTGACTATGGTACAAGTATATTGGCTGCGGCAAGTGTGTTCTCAAACGCTAGTATGATGGATGGCTCAGAGGCTAAATGGGTGAATCTCAGAGATCACTCAGCAATCCCCATCAGGAAATTGAACACCGCTTTGGATTATACCGATCTGCCAACACAGGGAAATAAAAATGAAAGAAGATCCCAGAGAGGAAATGAGGCAGGGTGTAAGGCTTGTAAAGGACACTGTCTGATGTACGCCAAAGCAATTAAGGGCTGTTCAGTCATAAAAGAGTTGCTATGCAGTGAGCCAGATTAGCTTGATGTTGCGAAGAAGCTAATTTTGTCAAGCACCACAACACAATGATGGCCGTGCATCTTAAATCACATGAACCTTCGCCACTGCAAAACATGCTATCAATGCTAATCACACAAGCCTGCCAGGCTCAAGTCTTGCCAGCTTCATTGGAAAGATAAACTAAGACAGATCAATAGGTCTTAAACTAATAAATCTGTACCTGAGCGATTTCTGCATGACGTACATACAGTATGTGCTTGACTCACTACTTGCCAGGACAGAGTGAAGGTTAATTACAATGCAACTATGAAATGATCGTTCTGGTTATACAACTCTACCCAAGCGTCAATATTATGCCCCACACAGGAATAGTTCCTGCCTCAAACAGATGTGCTTGTAGATGACCCCTGATGATGTGTTTGGACTACCTATTTATGCGTGAGAACATGCCCACTCTGAGTAGTGGTGGTGAAGTAGAGCAGTTCATGCTAATAATATACCGTCAGCACTCGTTCATATTTATGAGGTGTTATAGCAATCTGACTCAGCAATATGCGTTGCTGGCTTGTACGTTAACTCAATAACACTGAATGCTGCAAAATCATCTACGTGACCTCCATTATGCTTTGAGCAACAAGAAGCCAACAGCTAACAGCTTTAAGCAAGGTGTACTACACTCACACTATTACTCAAACAATGCCCAGGAGAACAAAGTTTAAAAATTACGGGAAAACAAATGAAGAGTTCAGATGCAAAAGCCTCTAAATGCCATTTGAAATTTTCTTCTTTAATGATGATTTTTATCAAAATTGTATATTTAAGTTCAGTAATTTCACTTAAATAACAACATTTAAGTGAAATTACTGAACTTAAATATACAAGTTTGATAAAAAAATCATCATTAAAGAAGAAAATTTCAAATGGCATTTAAAAGGCTTTTGCATCTGAACTCTTCAAATACACTTGCAACTACAATGAGCGAATACGACTACAGCTGAAACAGCTACTTGATCACGTAGTGTGCAAAAATTAATTCACTTTTAATACAGAAACATCAGTCCAATCAATGCTATTCACATACAATCCAAGTTACACACTCAGACCCATTATTAATCAATTTGGTCAATTTGTAGTCATTAGCGGTCAGGGAGCTTAATTTCACAAGTTTTTTTTTTTGCTCTAATGAGCACCAGACAAGTATCTCATATCAAGGGCAAATTCTTCATCATGTTTCAATCAATCTTGTTCACTTCACACAAGAAGCCCTCGCTTGAAAAAAATCAACATATTAATGCAACAATATTTATGGTCCTCAGATTCAGGAACATTACAACTTGTGATGGCCGCACCAGCAGCCACACATGGAAACTTCAACTCACGGTGGTAACTTCATTTGTTTTAAGCACATTACATATTGTACAAAATAAATAACTGGACACATACACATACTTTAGTTTTAAAAACAGTTTTATTAGTTATTTGACTTGGTTTTCTGTTTGAGTGCACATATTTAGTTAAGTTTGTCAATTTAGCTAATTTCAGGTTCATTATCTTTACGTTCTGTGAAGTTAATACCTTTTCTTTTTGAGTTACCAGTTCCTGGGGAGAGCACACCGGCTGGGTGACAGGCAAAAGGATTTTCAACTGACTCTCAGCTGTTTAAGTAGGGGAAAGGCTAATTGGACTGCACCATGTATTCCCATTTCATGGGGGTGACAGAGTATTACATTTTTGAGTTTTGTTCTTTTTCTTTGCTATTTATATTTTGTTATAATTTATTTGATTGATTTGTCCTTAGTTACGGTAGCGTTGGTTTGACATGTGTTGTAATTATTGTGGTTTGTTTATATATTATGTGTTTTTCTACCCCCTTTTGTGTCAGAGAGGCCTAATGTTTTTTTTTTTTTTTTTTTTTTTTTTTTCCAATGTGATCACACCTATTCCAGTAGATGGCGATAATGCACATAGCTTGCAAACTGCCAAGAAGTTTAGCTAGGTCTGTTTTGTTTTGTTCAACCGATGTTAAGGTTGATGGCCTTCAATGGCCAATGGCCATTCTCATTGTGTGTGTTACTTGGCCCTGAAGAAGACCATTTGTGGGTCGAAACATGTTGGCTTGTAACTTTTTACAATGAAATAAGCCAGTTTCAATAAAGGCTTTTTAACCTTCGCCTTCACCCCATTATCCATTTTTGAGTGCCTGGGGCCTGCATGTTGTTTCCTAATCACAGCATAATGAGTTCAGGCAATGGGATCTGGGAATTGAAGCTCATGAGTTAGCAGATTACGGACACTCCAGCAGGTGGATGTAACAACCAGAATGTTAGCGCTGCTCTTTACCATTGAATGCTATTAGCTCTAAAATGAGCTATTAGTCCATAATATGACTAAGAATCTCATAAAAGCATCCTAATATGATGTGAAGGCCCATACTCAGAATCTGTCTTCTGCATTTAACCCATCTAAGTTATGGCAGGAACATTAACAACGGTGAAGAGTGAACACACACACACACTGCAAACCATGGACACACACACCCGGAGTAGCGGGCAGCCATTTGCTTTGGTGCCCAGGGAGCGATTGGGGGTTAGGTGCCTTACTCAGTTGTGGGTATTGAAGGTTGAAGACGCAACTTATCATTCACTCTCCCACCTACATTTCGGGTTCGGGTTACAAGTCTGACTCTCTAACTATGGCCACAACTGCCCCTAATAACAGTGGCCCATACAACATGTGTGCTACATTCCAAGTCCTCTGAAGTAATACAGTTGCTTTCTGTGAGGAAGAGGCCACAATTTTAAACATTCACTGTATATCTTGCTTGATAGCTGGGGTTACCATTCAGAAAAAGAAAAAAAAAAACATTTCTAAATAATCTCCGGCTGCAGGCAATAGAGGAAACACCAGAGACCATCCGCCAGTATGTCAGGCCTCTTTACTGGCCATGACCTAACAGAGGTCAGCAGACACAGTTAGCCCATAATGGTGTCTTTGCACACTGGTTGGAAGCATGTTGTGCTACTGCACCTGCCCAAGTTAGGGTGCATTATTACTGGTGGAACACATTTTTACTCATTTGGGTCAAATCCACCATAAAGCCTAACATGCTGTTATCATTAATAGACATATACAGGACTCAAATGGACCAGATACAGATGGTCTAATATTCACATCAGCAATTCTGGAATGAAACTGGACCTTCTTGGAATTATCCGAACATTTATTGGAATGTGTTCCGTTGGCACTTGCCGGATAAGGCTAATATGTGTTTTCCTCCGCTGGTTAATAACCTGCTGTATTTCCTATGACTTGATGCTGGGCGCAAGAGTGGGCGAAATTCAACCTGTCACGGGAAAATGGGAAAACAGCTGTTTGAACCATATGTGGCGTTTCCATGGAAACCAGGCATGGGGAAAGGAGAGGACGGGAGAGAAAAAGGCAAGATAGCAGGAGATGAGAAATTAAAAGATAAGGAATATGGATAACTGTTTTCTATTTGAATTTACTTACTTGTAAACTTGAACTTTCAGCAGCCATTCAGTCTTCAATGTCAAATTATCCTTCAGAAATCATTATAATATGCAGATTTGCTGCTAAAAGAATATTTATTCTTATTATAAATGATAAAAACAGTTGTGCTGCTTAATATTTTTGTAGAAACCATTTTCTTTTCAGATTTGATGAATAGAAAGTGGAAATTAAGAGAACAACTTCAACTACCAAAGCATCCACTGCATCAAAACAAGGGGTTTAAACTTTGCTGGAATTGTGTGGCTTTAAAAAAAAAAAAATTGAAAAACATATGCATGTATGCATCTTTAGAATGGCCAATCAGCACACAAGCATGTGAAGACCCACCCATTGAAATTCTACTACAGACTGTGAATCTGCCACACATGGCTATTTGTGATCGGATCACCTGAGATGGAGGCCAAAGAGAGAAAAGGGCAGTGAGTGAGGGACTGGTTTACAGCTCTATTTTCCTCAGTGCATGTGGGGGTTGTTGGTCTGTGTATGGGTGGGAGTTTGAGAAATGGAGGACTTTGTCACCAAGGATCTTTTGCCAGATAAATAAACCAACCCTACAGAAAATTGCTTCTATTGTTCCTTGAATTTGAGTTAAATCATATCCAATGCTCACTTGTAATGAAATGCATTAGAGAAACTTGCATTACACACTACAGTGCATTATGTTCTGCATCAGGTGTCATCCATTAGCCATAATATAATAGGCAACGGGAGCCAACGGTCTAGGCAGTATGGACAAGCCTAGACAATGTTAATGTATAAAGCTAATAGTAAGAAGTGCACACAACAAATTGATGTCTCTAGAGGTCTGAATTCAATCAGTGGCACCACAAACAGACATATTGAATCATTCAGATAGTGTATACAACCATTTGAAACACATTAGCTCAGCACCAAAACCTAGTGAGCTGCATTGCTGTCTACAGTCTAGATAGGCAGCTGTCTTCTGAGACAGCAAACTGAAATGAAATCTAATAAGTAACATTTGACATGCTGTTCTGCTGTAGGCATTTCAATTGAGTCTGGTGTTAGCATATTGCTAAGCTACTCTTAGCACCTTTCTTTTTTCTTTTTAAAATCTATTCTCTTTAAGGCCGGATTCACATATAGCGCCTAAAAACGCGTAGAAAACGCCGCATTCTCCATTTTCCAAAGCGCCAGGGCAGTTGCGCTTCAGTTGGTTTTTGTCACATGACCTATTGTGTGCGTATAGTGCGCTTGCGGTATTCTGAAAAGTTGAGCTGTTTTTGGCGCAGACGCGCATGGAAAAAACGAGCGCGTCGCACCGCGACCGCACCGCTTACATTATGAGCGAGCATACCGTGCGCCTACATTTGAAATAACGAACTTGAGCGCGCAAAAGACGCGATATGTGAACCGGCCCTAAATAGTCCAAATTCCATTTTCTAGCTTATTTAAATTAAACATTTCTCTCACCTCAACTTCCCTTTTTTAATGTTTTCACTGAAGTAGTCTCGAACATGCTCTATAAATGGATTATTTTTCAAGGTCACACTCATTCCATATCCATCTCTCGGTCCTTTGCTCTTTTGTATCCCCACATTCCTCCATGTTCCACCATCAATAACAGGAGACTTAAGCCTTTCATCTCTTAAATGAATTGTCTTCTCCTCCAGAAAACAGAAAATCAGGTTTCTCTTTATCTCTAAACTTGACAGAATTCTATTGGGAGTTCCAGTCAAGCATGGACTCTTCATGTTTTTGATATGGGCTTTGGAGGCCAGGCTATGTTTTTCTAATCAGGGGAGAGTTCAGTCTTCGACAATAAGAGGAGGAGGATTCGGGGGCAATGTTAAGGTTAAAATGAGCTTACTGGGGTGGAAAAAAAAGCATCCCAGCTATTCGAAGGAGCTGAAAATCTTAATAACAAAAAATAAATCAATCAATCAATCAATCATGACTAGTCAGTTCTCTGATTCCATTCAAATTCCCAACAGAGACTTTTTCACTCAGAAAGAGCTGAAGTGACAATTGACATCATCTCATTGCATCCCATCTTATGCCAGGCAAAATGGACTGTGCCTTGAGTCAGCAGACACGGGCCATTTTGTATCCAACAGTGGTGGATGAAGTATACAAAACAAGCGATTTAATTAGGACGAGTAAAAGGACAGATATCCTTATAAAATATCATTCCAAATCACCCTTTTACAACAGATTTAGTTGACAAATAACCGGCATATGTGACCTAAATATGATTTCCATTTACAATAATCAATACAGTTCAACAGGTTCCTTGGAAAGAATCAGCTCGTTCTCGATTCGTTCTCATATCATGCTTTGAAATTTAATGAAATAAAAGTGAAAATATCAATGTGTGCTGAATTTTTGGTTTCAAGAAGTCACTTTAAATTTGATATTTTAAATTTGTGGGAATACCAAAACAATCACATTTATTCATTTTTAAATAGGGTCATATAAGAATTCAAACTTTCCATGAACCTCTTGTCCAACAAAAGACAACATTTAATAACATGCTTTTACTCCAAACTAAATTCATAACGACAGCTGAGCATCCTTCTGTGCAAAGATTTGGCTTCTTACACAGAATAAGGCAGTCATGTGCTTATAAGTCATGTTTAATCAAAGCAATCTCTGTTTATTCAGCTACAGCGATGATGCCCATAGGGATTTCCTGGAATGGTTATTGTACTTCTGCAGTGGGGCATATTTGGCGTGTCTGAGTGAGAGCGCCCTCTGGATTTCAGATGAAGCAGTATTTACTACTGGTCAGCCGTGCTGCACTGACAAGCTGCGCATAAAATAATCGTAACCGTTGCCAAATCACGTGCGGTTTCATTGCGATTAAACTTTAGCCTTGCTGTGCACAATTACAGGTCCCTTTAAATGAGGTCTCGGTCATACTGACCTAAGCAGTTTGTGTTTCACATTTCAGCATTTTTTTTAAATCTGTCACAATTTAATGGAGCTTTGAGTATTCAAATATACATTATTTATTTATTTATTTTTTATTTTTTTACTGTCAAATCGATTACAGTTTTTATCTACTTAAAACTTTATTGGACTTGACAGAAAAAAAGAAAAATGTACCAACATCCTTCAATAAAAATGAATGTTTTAATTGATTGTATACTGTAAATGGCTCTGCAATGACAGTTACAATTGTCAAACCTCAAAGGAACTATGTTAAAAATGGTTTGAGAAGCAAGTAAAAATTCATCTAGTTACAAACTCTGATGTTATTTCTTGCTAATTTCCTTCCCATCACAAAAGCGAATGGCGCATTGCAGGAATGCCATTAGCACTGAATCACAGTGGGCTGTGAGAGGCTTGTAAACACTCTTTCGCTCACTTCCAGATCTCTGTCATTATTCCATTATCCTGACAGCCATTTTATGTTTCCTCTGCAAACATACATGATCGTGATAGGTTACATCATTCCACCCAATTCCAAGGGCTTTCAAAAGTAGGACAGAGCACGTCAATCCTAATCCATGTGTAAATTGACTTTACAGTCTCTTGGGGACACTTTAGTTTGTAGTCATTTTTAATTTTCATTGTAGATATGAAACAATGATTTAGAGGCATTTCCTGGGACCCTGAGGCACAGTGTGGTAAAAGGAATGATGCCCGCCCATACGGGCTTTAAAAGAACTGCTGGGTATTTTTTAATGGATAAAGATGTCCTTGTGAGTGACTGATATTTACATCTCAGCTGTACACCATATATGTTGATGGACATACCTAGATATTTTTAAAAATTTAATTTCTTGTGAGACCTTGATCATAAGTAGGATTTTGTAAAGTTTGTAGTAGACTTATAAGGTAAATTGTAACTACACTCAAGTCAATGTAGTTCTTTAGACTAACTGGGTTCTTGATTAATTTTAAAGATCACTTCATGATAAGGTTATATAGATAGATAGATAGATAGATAGATAGATAGATAGATAGATAGATAGATAGATAGATAGATAGATAGATAGATAGATAGATAGATAGATAGATAGATAGATAGATAGATAATCTGTTTATTTCATAAAATGTATTAAATGATATAAAACAACTAAATCTATAAAATTATCCCATGATGGGAATCTCTAAAAGAATATTTTCTTCTAAGACAATATTAAAGTGAGATACTTCAGCTTAAATAATCTTTATCATTATGTACATATTTCCTAAACTTTCCTACTTTAAGTTTAGTCAACTTAAATATAAAAGTATGTTATAGTAGAATACTGCTATACAATAATCTATAACCTTTAAATAAATCAGTTATGTAGCTTATTTCCATTAAAAAAAAAAAATCCCTACAAGAAGAAAACTTTAAGACAACTGAAATTGTGCACAAATGCAATGGCTGAGAAAATGTTAATAACTATATCATATCCTTGGTGCAAAAAGTTTTTTTTTTTTTTTTTTTTTTTTTGCGTGCGTGCGTGCGTGTCTGTGTGTGTGTGTGTGTGTGCTGTGCAACATTTCAAATTATTTGCTTTCTAATATTACTTATTAACACACATCTATGTTTTTTATAATGCAATTTATAAGATTTACAAGTTAATAAAATTATCTGTGTGGCTGTTCTTAAATGCAGACACAAAAAAAAAAAAGCTGCTGATTTAGCAGGTTCAGATGGAGAGGAATCCAGCAAGATTTACTGCAGGTGAGTTAGCAGAGGTGCTGCGCGCTGCATTGAAACACCAAATAATCTACTGTAGCTATTGCACAAAATAAGAGAGGTACAGAATGACAGTGAATGTAAAAACTACATTTAACGTCGTTATCAGGTTCCTAAACACAGGGTACCAAAAATGTCCGTGCGTCTATGTAGCGATGCAGATTTGCTGTAGGGCATAAGACAAAGAAACCAAAAACAAAGATGACAACAAAGAAGACATTGATGAAGATTAAGAATAAAATCAGAACAGATGCAATAGGGTTCCAGCACCTTTGGTGCAAAACAACCTGTAGAAGCTTTGGCTTTGCCGATGTGTTCAAATGTAGTCATGTTTGTGAATCTCATAAGATTTATCAAACTGACAACGAGAATAACATTCAATACCAGCCCAATAACAGGCCAAGTCCTGGGGCGAATACAGTTTCCATCAGCATTCAGAAACTGCACATAAACCAATCCAACTGGAATTGATTTCATTGTTCTTTATTCCGAGAGACCATATGCTGCTCCCACTCTCATACGGGGCTGATCAAGTTAATACAATGAGCTTGGAGGACCTCTAATAAGAAACGCGCATCCACAGGTGCATGCGCACATTCCCGCACAATAAAAAAGATCATATTTAGAATTCAAACTGATATTGGAACCACCCAGTAGAGTCCAAATCTTTACAGTATTTATGCCTTTTATTACATAGGATAGCATAGAGATACGGTGTTTGCTTAAAAAAGCCCACCATGAAGTCCATCACTAAGAAATGATCACTAGCTATGAAGTTTTCTTCCAGGTGTTTGGTCAGAAGTTGAGTAAATACAAGTTCGTAGTAAGAAGTAAAAATCATGAACACACTGGAGAGCAACTTCACAATAGACACAGCCACAAGATTTGATGCGTCTAATGCTTAAAGTTTAAGTAAAGGATTAGAACAAGCCCCTAACCAAAGTATTAAAAGTGAGCAAGTGCTCCTTGCTAATCCTTGACTGGAAGAAGAGCAACATTGACAAGTTTTAAATGGTATAACACACACCCACATGCTAAGAGTAAAGGCTGTGGGTCTGCATTTCTATCAGAGATTCATTACTGTCTAACCCTGAGCTGATGTCACAACAGTGTGATGCTTCAGTTCACAGTTGAGAAGCCATGCGAACGGCATGGGTGATAGTGGATGAGAGGCAGAGTGTGTAATTAATTGTGTCTCGGTATCACGGGTGTGTGATCCCCGATCTCGCTCACGCCTCAGTGCTTGTCGCCGCATAAATACAGAGCATCACATCTGCAACTGAGAAGGTGCGCTCAAGAGTCCAATGACATATGCATATTTGTGTGTGCATGATCTCAGTTTCAGCCAGTCTCCAGGGCTCAGATCTGAGTAAAATGTTAGGATACAGCCCATCAACCCTCATTTGTGTGCAATGCTAAGATTCAATTCATGCAGGAAAAATCAATTACATCACTCTATGAAAGCATATCCAGTAGATATTCACATAGGAAAAAAAATAACACTAATGAAATCTCTCAAGCCAAATATGGTTGTAACATGCAAAATAGTTCTTTACCACAGGGTATAACACCCACCAGTGATGTATTGCTTCAAAATGTGCCCGTTCCATTCCGACCTCTGGAACATCCCTACACTCCGGATTATGTGGTATTTACACATTTTGACCGACTTTTAAAAATGATTAAAGTTGGGGGGCGATGAGGAACATTGCTGATAGTGTTCCCAGGGTTCCTCTGGGATATCTTCACCCTGAGGCGAACACATTCCCTGCATATAAATCCAGCATGCTGAAACTCCCGTCAGCATTATCACACATACAAGGTGTGCATTCCTGTAAAACATACATTTAAAATCGGGCCAATGGAAAGTATCTGCACATGTATGCTATATGTTTTGAGTGACGCTTGCTGGCAGTTCTCATCAAGTTACTGTGACCATGAAAGGAATGTGTAGATAAAATGGGACAGTAACTAAAACACATAGTACTCCCACAAGAGGCAAATCAATAGATCATCACCAATGAGTCATTGAGGAAGGCATTTAACCTTCCTCTAAGATGGGAATGATTGTACTGCAAGGTTCTCGAGTGAAGGTACGAGATCAATTAGTAATCTCTGAAAATGGTGACCGGCAAAGAGCACAGTTAAAACTCAAGACAGCACCACTGATCTATAAAATGACTCGATAGCTCATGACTTTCTAAACTGCCACCAGGCGGTGTTCGAAGTGTTCGAGCGGCCATCTTACGATTCCCTACCAGCAGAAGGCTCCAATGGCCTTTATACAGAGATTGGTAAGATTTAAGATGACCTGCGGTCAGCAACAAGTGTAAAACGAAGATCACAAAAGGATCTTGAAAAACTGCTCACAGGTTGTACTTTAACCCAATATATAGTAATTTATATGCACAATTGTCACTTTTTCTGTGTTATTTAAAAAAAAATGTATAGCCTTTCCATTCTGTCACAGACGTATTCAAGTTTAAACCTAATAAACGTGTTATTCAGTGCATTACTTATTCATTTAATTAAATACATTTTATTTTCATGTCAATCCGTGTTCAGTTTGACCACGAACCATGCACTGTCACTTTAATTCAGCGCCTGCAACACAAATAA
The DNA here is from genome assembly GCF_988280905.1 of Pimephales promelas. NCBI lineage: Eukaryota > Metazoa > Chordata > Actinopteri > Cypriniformes > Leuciscidae > Pimephales > Pimephales promelas. Next base: position 31,404,943 of record NC_142775.1, on the reverse strand, counting down.
CCTCTGCACACACCGCACTTAGTTGGACGGGCATCCGTGTGCAGTGAAAGCTTCAACCTGTTGACATGGGTATGGTAAAAAATATGCACTGCAAACGGAGTAGGCCTATGTACGTATAAACCCCCTATTTACACTGCACACATCTGCGGCGCATTACGGCTCCGAGCGACATTGTTTTATTCCTACCTTCGGTGTCAACTCACACCAGGAGCATTTCCACGTGATTTGCCGATTTGTGGGCGCGATCAGCTCTGGTAGCTGTCGCATCTGTAAACGCGCCGCAGATGTGAGCAGTGTAAATAAAGGGTAAATAAGAGATGAAACAGGTGTACATTAACCCATGCAATTTTTAAGACACAAAAAAACGAACGGTTTTTGTGAGAAAACGATCAGTATTTATATCGTTTTTACCTCGTGTAATCACAGTGACGTCCAAGTGATCTGAATCAGTTGTGCAATGTCCAACTGAACCGAACTGAATCAGTTCAATGTTACGCCGGAAGTGATCGCTTGCGCGTGACGTCACTCAATATTTACACGGACATTTCAGAAGTTTTACCTTTTACTAAACATATTTAGATATACCGAAATCGTCTTCCATTGCGGTTTCCCGTATATCTAAATATGTTTAGTGAAAGGTAAAACTTCCGAAATCTCTGTATAAACAAAGAGTGACGTAGGCGCACAAGCGATCACTTCCGGCGCATGCGCAGACCGAAGCACCCGTGCCGTCAGATCATTTTGTCATCATGGCTATGATTACAAGAGGTAAAAACGATATAAATACTGTTCGTTTTCTCACACAAACCGCTCGTTTCGTGTCTTAGGCCATCAATGTGTACTTACATTTACGAGTCATTAAATCATGTTTAATTTTGACTTCTCTGTGCATGCTTTGTGGTGGACCCCCTTAGCCTCCAGTGTATGACTGATAGACAACAACGGTTTGACTCAAAAATGTCAAAATTGAAAATGATGTGGAAACAAAGACACCTACATCTTGGATGCCCTTGAGGCAAGCTAAAACATATCAAAAATTAATTTCAAAGTGAACCATCCCTTTAATTTTTAGTAAGCAGGAATAATTGCCGACTTTAAACAAATACCCATTTAAATGCTTAGGATGTTTGCTTTGTAAGACAGTTCAGGGAGACTTTAGATTTAAAGACGGTGTCTCGTTATGCAATGTTTTCTTAGTCAAATCATACAATTTCCTATTGATTCAATAGAACGCGTGAGCTCACTCGGGAATCACAATATGGCGCCGCGGTGGCTTCATTGTTTATGACGTCATGAGCTATCCAGTCATTCTACAAAGTAGATCAGTGGACAGCACACATATTGTACACAAAATTGGGCACGGGCACAACAACGGAGGGCTGTTGAGGGCTTACCCTGCCATCATGTAACGAAATAACTACAGTTGTCACCAGGGCCTGAAATTAACACCCGACCACCTGCCAAATGCGGGTGAATTTTGCTATTGGCGGGTAACACTGTCAATCTACCTGCCACATTGGCAGGTAGCCAATGAGAATTGAGTGATTCATAAGGATTTTCACATTTCAACCAAGTCCACTATTGCGTTGGACTTTAGCTAAAATGTGGCGGCACATTACTGGGGTAAAGAGGCCAGCTGAAACAAAACAAACAGCCAACAAAAAGATGAGGATGAGAAAAAGACATTTTAATACAAAGTGAACAATCGGCGGCAATGGCAAGGTTCGTGAGCGGCTGATTTATGACAGCGACTGTTGTTTCGTAACGTTCATGCGATCAGAAAGAAGATGAGGCTCTTTTTCTGACTACGTGTGCGAGTATTAAACTGTTGATGAGATGGGATGAGATAATGTAATGCGTCGCTGTTGTAGGTTAAAGTACAATGACAGTTGCACAGATGTGTGTGCGTGTGCAACTGTGCATGTTGGGAGTTGGGAACCGGTGAGAAAATGTCCGGTACCCGGTAATTGTATCAGTAATAACAGTATTAATTTAGTTCATATTTAACCGTTCCTGAACGCTGTAACTAAAAGCTGTTAAGAGTAAGACCTGTAGCTGCTACGTGACTAAAACCGCCATCAACACAGCCGCGTGTGATTTGTTTACGAGCTGCGGTAGGTCTATCTGTTGAGTATACTATATTATAGCCTATACTATATATGTTGTGTGTGTGTGTGTGTCTAATAACATACATTTAAAAAAAAATCTTTTTATTCATTGATTTTGACAGAGTTATTATTACTTGACAGCACTTAAATGTGTGTTCTTACAAGTTAAAGAACAATATTGTGAAATTCCCGTTTTTTTTTTTTTTTTTTTTGTTTTTTTTTTACGTTTATGAGGCAAAAAAAAAAATGGCTGGTAAAAAGTCTCTGTGGCAGGTGAATTTTTAAATCCACCTGCCACAGTGGCCGGTGGCCGAAAAAATTAACTTCAGGCCCTGGTTGTCACTTTACGTGGCTGTCAGATGGTCATTGTCTTAGCGGGTAGTTCCTGGCCAGAACATTCTGCTATGTGAACTTCATGTCGAACCATCTTCAAAAGGAAGAACCTTTCCATGAAGAACCTTTAATATCCATGGAACCCCTCAGTTGCACAGTGGGTTTCACTGATACCTCTTTTCCACCACAATGTTTTATGTTCCAGAGCGAGAGCCTTTTACCCAGACGAAATGCTGCATGTTTCCACAGACTTGACCACGTGTTTCCACATATTTGATGAACGAAACGTGATTTAAAGCTGCTACATGTTCACCTGACTACAACAAGTAAAATCAAACCGTGGGCGTCACATTACCAGGAGTGAAACTAGCATACCGGGAGCTTGCATAATTTCCGGTACACTTATCTGTCGTTTTTAGAAATATTTTGAAACTGAACCCATTGATTCACTCAATCTCTTGCATGCTGGGTCTCTCTTGTGAGCACAGTTTTACACGCTTAGATAAAAAAAGAGCAATGAAGTGCAATGTTATTAAATTTGTTCATGTTGAACGATTTGAGACGTGCAAACGTCTGTGCACAGGCATTATCTTGATTTACTGAATGAACCAGACAGTCTCTGTCAACCGCTCTCACTGTAAGCAGAAGCCAAGCAACACTGACGCCTTAAACCAAAACACAGGCACAGAGCCATGATAAATCAATATTCTGAGTCACTGACTGGTCAAAAGGCGTTTGCACAGGACGCCGATCACGTTTGGATCAGTGATCAGAACAAAAGCTAAAGTCGTTGCCAAATTGGTAATTAGTGTTCAGTAGGTGGGCAAAAGTTGCCATTCATCCTCAGCCAAAGGTGCCATGTTTCCAACAGGCGTTGCCACAGGAACACCAGCTGGTGCCACGTGGACCAGCTGAACCAGGCTGACAGCCAATAAGGCAGATGCACACAGTGACCTGCAAAGGCTGCTGGGATATCTGACACAGATTTACCCAGACAGCTGAGAAAATGGTTGGCAGGGACAGACAGAAGGAACGATATAAAGATGGAAAGCTGCACATAAGAACACTAGGTACAGATGGATGGAGTTTCAGGAGGTACAGTAGTAAAACATCACCACATACCGGCACCAGACTTCATTAGCAACCAATCAAAACTGACCACCCTTTGCCAACCAATTACAATTAATCCCTATAAAATTAGGGTTAAAAACTCTGCTCCTAGAGGTCCTACAGTTTAGCTGTAGGCCTGCATCTACAAACAAACCTGAGAGTTTCTGATGATTCTGTAGAACTTGCTAAGTTGGTTCAGGTGTCTAGGAGCAGTTCACTTTAAAATGAAAGAATAAACCCATGGACCACCCTGGACGTATATGACTTTCTTCTTTCAGACGAATACAATCGGAGTTATATTAATAAACACCCTGATGCTTCAGATCTTTAAAATGGCAATGAATTGCAACCAACATTGAAGCTCATCTATCCATCATAAAAATGCTCCACATGGCTCCCCCCGGAAATAAAAGCCTTTTGAAGCAAAGCGACAAATTTGTGTATGAAAATGATTCTTATTTAACACGTTACAAAGTAAAATTCTAGCTTCTGGCCAAATGGCCATTTCCACGTCTAAAGCGCAACTTACGAAATTTGTGAAGTCGGAAGAAGCGTAGTGCGTCATGGCGTAGCGTAAAAATCAGCAGTACGTTGCATTACTTGTACAAGATGCGCTTTATACTTAAGTCGAATAGGTATATTCGTTTGGCCTGAAGCTAATTTCTGCTAAATTTCATGGGCAAAAAAAAAATGTCCATTGTCTATTGTCAATGAGGTGTAGTAAGAGGCAAAGCTCACATAGAAGCCACATAGAAGTCACACGGCTAGTCAACGCGGTGAAAGCTAAACAAAGATAAATTTGCCCCTTTATGAGCTGCTTTTTAATGATTTATTCAAAAAGTCTTAAGAAGTGGTTTAATTAGTCTGATGAAACAGTCTTAAACTAAAAATCAGTCTAAAACTAAAAATCAGTATCACTGACAGAGCTGCACGATTTATCGTTAAAAGACCACCATTCTCCATTCTAACATCTACGATCTTATTCCCATTCCTAAATAACAATGATTCATCTGTGTCCCCAAGTCCGATCACAGCAAATATTCAGATCTGCGTTGGCTCTTCACCTGAGAGGGCAGTTGTCATGTCATGAAACACACAGCATCGTTATTTATGTTAAAAATATTTATATTATTATCATCATCACAGAAGTTAATAGTTCACATTTAAACATAAATAAATCTAAAACAGTTATTTAATTAAACATTATTAATTTAAAAAAATTAACACTTTGTCAGAACCTTACCATTACATGTTATTTTATTTAGTTGCCCATTCAGAATTGAGGGAAAATTGTGACTTTTGAGAAGAAAAAAAGAAACTCGATTCTCAATTTATCCGGAATCATGCAGCTCTACTGATGGCACAGGAATTGAGTAAAATCTGGATTTTAGTTATCAAAATGATTTTTAAATATGTCATCAATAGCTAATTAAACCATAAAAATCCAACAAACAATGAGATGGAGAACCAAAGAAAATGTGCATGGAATAAACCGTGTGGAGCAGATATAATAGATCAAACAGTAGGTATTTTTTAATAATTAATAATGATTTGTTGCAATGTTCATGACTGTTCCCCCTTAATCTGTATCATCTGGGCAATGAGTTTGACTTTAAAGGAGAGCTGAAGGTACTCCATTTTAAAGTTTTATGTTGCCTTCAGATGGATGGCACTACATTAAAAACGAGAGGCCTCTCTCTCACCTTTATCGTGCATAAGCAAAATGAGAACAGCTCTGCCACTCCCTACCGCAAAGTCACAGACAGAAATAGCTGACTTGGGTTGAATTCATTTAGCCTCCACCATTGCTCATGATGCAGAAGGTGGCCTCTCTGTGATTGTCACACTGTCTCACACAAGCTCCTTTCCCCCCGCAAGCTCTTGATTAGATTACTTTTGCCTGTCCCAGGAGTGGCGCGCCGCACTCTGAATATTAGCTTTTTGACTGGCCCATAATCAGCTTGAGAAATGATCTAATACTCAGCAGCAAATGGCAACTTCTGTGACGGCTCGCCTTTCTGGAAATTAATTTGGCCTTTTTCAACAACTTGCCCACTGACTAAGCCACTCCTCCCTTCCTCTCTCTCTTTCTGCATGCAATACAAACACAGACAACTCATTCTTTTTCAATTCTCTACTTCTAATCGCATTTTAGAATTGTTTGGGGTGATTTCCTAGGGTTCAAGGAAAATTGCTTAAATATGTCATTTTGGTGATCAATGAGGAGTTTTAAGGGATAAAATGCTTGACTACATGGGTGACTTTAATGCTAACAAAGACTAATAAATACTGTAACAAATATAACGCTCATTGTTAATGCAAAGTTTACTACGGAGTAATTATTGTAAAGTGTTACTGACTGCTCAAGAACATCCTGTGTCAATGACCCCTTAGACCGCATATAAGCAGCATTTTTGAGTGACTTGACCAGCATTGTAATTTGCTAGTGAGGAATTAATAATTTACAACATGAAACCAAGATAACAAAGCAACAAAAAAGTTTCTTACCCTCTTTGTCATCGTGTCGTATGATGGCATCCTGGATGACGTCTGAAGCTGTAAAGCTGATCCTTTGTTTTTTGCGATTGGTGGGCCGGGGCTTGGGGAAGCTTTGTTTCTGTAGTGTTCGTTCACGCTCGTAGTAGACCCGCAGCTGCTCGCAACGCATGCGTCTGACCAGCCTCTGACGCTGGCCCAACGGCAGAGACTCCAGCAGACACTGGTCTATCTCCATGTTCTGCCTGAACACGTTACATAGCTGAAAACAACCTGGACAGAGAGACAGAAGAGAGAATGTGGGCTTGTAAGTGGTAGTTGCTTAGGATGTCAATGGAAGGACAGAAAACTCACAGATTTCACAAAAAGGATCATCATTTGTGTTCCAAAGATGAACGAATGTCTTACAGTTTTGAAACGACGTGAGTAATTCATGATATAATTATGTTTTTTGTGTGAACTAACCCTATAAGTAAATGCTGTTCTTTTGAACTTTCTATTCAAAGAATCCTAAAAAAAAATGCACCATGTTTTTTCACAAAAATAGTAAGCAGCACTGTTTTTTTTTCTGTGCTCTAAAACGTTTATTTTTATCAATATCAGCATAACAATTATTTCTGAAGGATCATGTGACTAAAGACTGGAGTAATGATGATGAAAATGCAGCTTTGCCTTCAAAGGGAATACATTACATTATACAACATATTCAAATAGAAACTTGTCAACTTGACAAAAATGCTTTGCATTAAAAACATTTGATGTACATTTGTACACTTCAGCTTCAAAAATTGTGCATCGTGGCACCTTTGGCATACCATTTTTATCATACCAAGTTCAGGATTCTCTAATTGTACCCTTGCATATGTATAGAACAGATAGTATAAATTAGCATGCAGTCTTTATCGCCTACGCTTAGACACTAAAGTCAGGACAAAACTGATGCCAGCCAGATAGGTCTGTGTACTCCTCAAAGCTCAGTCTATTTAAACATTATCTGGCACACACTGCTGACTGTAGCGTGTCTGTTTAACCTTGAATCTCTCCATGCATGGCAGCAGAGAGACTGAATTATCATGACTCTGCATTTCTCCTGCAGAAGAACGACGGAACAAAGCTACAAACCCAATGCCCTCCCTGTACACATTAACGTAAAGAACTGCCGGACGCTCTGGGACTGCAGGGGGCTGTAAATGAAGGAGAAAATTACAACCACTAACAGAGACATATACAGTACTGTAGGTTATGACAGGGCTGGGCATTTATTAAACAATTTCTCCAAGAGAATGCAATTAAATTATTGAGTAAATTATGGAAAAGTGGAAAAACAAACACTGCGGGACTAATAAACTTTACCACTTATTAACACAGAGCTAAATGCCCAGCAAACGCATTGATTCACAAACGTGAACTGTTCGTGCTCAGTCCCGATTAAAATCTGACTCCCATGAGCGTGGAATTGTCATTGAATGTTGATCGAAAGTGACATGAAATTCGCATGAATTCCAATTTGACTGTTCAGACTGAGGTCACATTGAAAAACATTTGTCCTGTCTTGAATTTAGGACCACATATGGAAGCGGCCCAAATTTTGAAAATATCAGATTTTATTTGGTTTGTACTGGTCACAATCTCATGAGAAAAACAAATCCAAATCACATTTGAGCAAAAAAAAAAAAAAAAAAAATGGATTTGGGCCACATTTGCCAGCAGTCTGAATGTGTTAGTTAGTTGTGCTTCATAGATCCATTTTTTTGAATGGTAAAAAGTAAGCAGAAGTAGCTAATTTTTATCATCTAAATATCATAATAATCCAAATTTATAGCCATGATTGACCAATATATATCCAAGCTTTTTTTATTTTTATTAAATTAACCATTGGTGGATAAGTTTTCCTGTTTTGCTGAGTGTCAAAAGCAGGATTTTTATTTTGACAGCTCCAATTTTCAGTCTTCTTTAGATTGCCGTCTTTGTTAAAAAAAAAATAAGATAAAAAGTAAACTATATGTTAATGTGTAAAATAATTTGCCTTTCTATTATTAGTAATACTTTTTTTTTTTACTTTTTTTTTTGGATTTTTTCCCCTTAAAGTTATTATTATTTATTTGATTCATTTTGATTCAAATTACTTTAAACATATTTCAAGTTTAGTAAATATGTAACATAAATTTGAATTTAATTGCAGTATGTATTGTTTAATCGCTATAAAATCTTCCATTTTTATTTATCCTGCCTTCTAAGCCATTTAAAAAAACACTAATTTGTATAAAACATGACAGCTTGAATTGCTTGATATTAAAAAAAAAAAAAAAGTCTCACCCATTTTCCTGCATCCAAAACCGCATACTATATAGTTGGTGCTGTACATTTGGATTGAAAATTACTTCCCAACTGTTCTTCCCAAGATGTATGTTCTATATAAAAATCAGGCGTACTACAGTAAATTTGTAAAAATGTTGACCCATCATTGACTGAAACAATGCGTCATGGGGCGTAGAAATAAGGTGGATGCAGAATGGAAGTAGGCAAATTTGGACACATGAGTCTTTATTTTACTTCAAGATGTGCTGGATAAATCCGTTTTACTCACAGCCACAAGTGGATGTATCACAATTTACATTTAAAATGACATTTTTATGCTGATAAATAATTGAAGTTTTGAAACTTTAGATTGGCTGCCCTTCTCCTCAAGGATCATTTGCTGCTCATTCTCTTACATCTCTCTCATCCTGAGCCAGCCGCACACATCATGCATTATGAAGTCAGTCACCACCCATCTAACCCAGAGAGGGATGAATAAGAAATATCCACAGATGAGCTCACGTTAGAAGAGAGGCGTGTGAGTGAGTTCAAATGAGAGCTAAAAAAATGTAGATGAATTACAAAGAAGTGCCCACATCAACAAGGTCAAGTAAGCTAAGCTCCATCACAGCAATCAAGAGAACATCAATCCCCTTCCTCAAGGCTGTATTTTTGTTTTAGGAACCAAAGCGAGAAGGACAACTTCTCTTTTTGCTTATCATACACGCTGTTGTGCAAATCTGTAATTACTCAGATGATTCAGGTCACCAGAAGCCCTTCAGTCAGGGAAATAAAAGTTTGAAAGTCTGCTTTAGACAAATTAAAGAGCTTCCATTAACACACACACACTCACTGAAAAAAATAATATGCTTTATCTAATCAATAAAATTGTGGCAACATATTACAAGCAATTAATTAAATTGTACAAATTAGAATGTTAATTTGATTAACTATTACTCAATTCTAATTTGTTCAATTTAATAAATAATATTGTTTGTAATCTGTTGCCACAATTTTATTGATTAGATAAAGCATATTCATTTTTACAGTGCTCTCTCAATCTCTTTGTGTTCTAAAACGCATGTTAAACTGAGCCAAAAAACCCACTGACAATACTGCCCCTTTTCCAGCATCACAAGGACATCAATCATATTATTCTATAAATGGAACGGCATCGGATGAAGACTGGAGGATCTGTTCTATTCAGTTATCAGAACCCATCATGACAGAAACAATCTGTTCTGTTGTATTCTATGAACAGCATATGAGGACAGAATAATAGATTTGGTTCCGTCACGCCTAATATAGTTGTGTTGATGTTGTGAAACACGTTTGCTGCTAATGTGATGGGATACATGTAAGTTTAGGGTGATATGAGGAGGTTTAAGGGTGGGTTAAGGGGTAATTGAAGGGTCAACAGTGAAACAAGATTGTAAAACACTGCCATAGAAGCCCGATCTTTCCAACCCGATCTCACGACCAAGTCGTACGAATTCGACGAATGATTAAAAAGTGGCTAATTCGTAACAATTCATACGACCTCACTCGTACGAATTAATACGATTTTGCTAAATCGTACATATTTTACGAATTGGCCAATTCGTATGAATTCGTACGAATGACCTACCCCTTACCCCGCCCCTAAACCTAACCATCACGTGGGTTTAGACAAATCGTACGAATTAGTACGAGTGAGGTCGTACGAATTAGTACGAATTAGCCACTTTTTAATCATTCGTCGAATTCGTACGGCTTGGTCGTGAGATAGTGTTGGATCTTTCCTATCCTATATTCTAAAGGCAGATTGGACATGGAAGGTGATGCTGAAGTCCATTCCACAACCTGATCATACGGTCCACCTAACACCACAGATCTCGTCCTCTACCCTTACAGTCCAAGTCTCTATGGACATAAGAGGTCAGGCACATAACATTTTAAAAGGCAATTTGATGTAATAGACTATGGGGACCTTTTATAGCTGTGAGTGAAAAAAGTGATTCAGTAATCTAATTTGACTTCTAAACCATTAAATTGGAACACCGCTGCTGAGCTTTATTGGATCTCCAGGTCAATTGGTGAAGAAAATGCATTAACATGATTTAAACTTCAAAGACAACGACTGTAATTTTTTGCAGAAACCCAAAAGCACAAAACGAAAGATAACTTCAGCAAAACTTTTTTTCTATTCAACTGCCTTTTTGCTTTTTTGAAAATTATCTTTTAATGCAGTGTTGAATAGCCATTTATGAATGTAAAAGGGCTGCAAAGTTTGAAAGGTCAAAGTGCACGACAATTCAAGTTATTGTCTCCTAAAAGAAATAATCGATTCTGAACTGCCAAAGTGGTCGGCAATTGCAGTCTCACTTCCTGTTATATACCCAAGTAACAATCTAGCAAATTTGCATAATGCTGTATGGTCTTCATTTACTGCCAACGAACAACATCTTTGACCCGCCCTCAAAATATCTGATGTTATTTAGAAAAATGAATGAGGTACTGCACTTGAAAAAACATTATTTTCTTACTTAGCCTTTTTGTCTTGTTGTTTCCAGTCAAAATATCTAAATCTAAACACCTAGTCTTTTTCACAGCAACTTCAAAGGAAGTAAAACAATGTTGTCGAAACCAGCCCTGGATACCGGAGGAATTTTACGGCCTTTGCTAGCCTGGCATAATGATTTCATTTCCATTAACACTTACCGATTGTTTCCCACAGACAAATATTACTTTAGAGTATCCTTGAAAAGGAGGATTGACTTTTTCTGGACCCCGTCTAGAACTTTCCACAGTCTTTCCCCGTCTAAGCCCATAAATTCGAATGGATTCTGATTGGCTGTCCGCTAGAAAAAAGAAAAAAAAAGTTCTGAAAGTGATTTCTACGATATCACTCCTCTATATGGTTATAGTTACACAGCTGTGGGACTCTTATCTTTTATATTTACAATGATTTTTAGAACTATCTTCATCAATATGTTTAGTTATTGTTCTTGGTGTGAACAGGCCTTTAGACCAATCACAACAGACATGGTCTTATGACCAATCAGAGCAGAGTAGGTTCACGGAAACAATGAGTTTAGAGAGACTGAATCTTTAAACAAACCTTTTCATAATCTCTGAGAAATGAGGTGATGTGCAATGTATTTTCAAGAGAATCTTAAATGCTTTAGACTTTAAATGCTATATTATAGAAGACATCCAAAACAAAATTAGGAAACTTTAAAAGCATAGAGACACTTTTTAAGTCAAATATCACAAGTTTACAATCAGATACCAGAAGACTACAGTTTGAGGAAAAATCAACCCTTAGTCAGTACTGGCTAGCTGAGCTAGTTATTAAGAACTGGATATGGCAAAAGTAAATACGCATTTAATTAGTACAGTATATCTGTCGTTTCATTTTTGTACAAATCATAAATGTTTTGGATGTTTTTTTTTTTATTATAAAAGAAATTGTTGTTTTTGTGTGAAGAACATTGTGCCTTTCTCTGAGTTGAGATGAGCTGTACTCTGAGCAGTGATGATAATCAGACACCAGCGGAGGACAGAGAGCATGACTGATGCTTTCAATCTGCTCTGTGAGAGATAACTATCTGCTTACAGCATCACACCTGTTACAAACGGACACTGAAGAACACATATGCCATACATCATTGAGGCGATTTGCATATTGTCTGGTTTATGTGTATTACACTGTGGGGCACATGCAAGGGGAGGGGTGAGATGCTCAACAAAGTGGCATATGGAATGCGTGAACTTGAGAAGAGCAGTTTTAAGTCTAAATACAGCCTCAGGACAAAGACAAATACACATAGTGTAAGAGAAAGACATGAACCGTTGATTTTCGGTTTTGATTATTTTTCAATTAACCGTCCAGCCCAAATAGAAAGCTTTTGTAACATTTCACATGTATTTATTTACTGTCACTTTTCATTACTTTAAAGCACCCACAATGAACTTCTACATTAAACATCATTTCATCAGTTTCTGGTGACTTTGCCAGAAGAACAAATATTTTATATTCTACTTCCTTCCCCATTTCAACATCTCTCGCCAAGATCTGCAACAGAATGGGATGCAAAAACAGAATTATTCATCCTTCCAGCCTTGTTTCTTTCTCCATTCTGAAGCTAATAGAGAAAAGCAGAAGCCAGGCTCCCTCTCTTCTGCTGACTCAGTCTCTACTCTGATAAGACAGTGAAGATTAAAGACATTTTAAAAGAAGCTCCGGCACTGCAGTTAAATAAGCCTTTGGTTGAAAAAGGATCCAATTACCCTAAAATCAGTTCCAAAGCTTCACTTCTTTTGTCTCTACCCTGGAACGCTTCTGTAGAAGAGCTAAGAAGAGCTAAGACACAAACCCCGGAGGAACCAGATTATGTCTTCACACTCCTGGTCACTACATGTGAAAACCATCATAAATGTACATTTAAACCCAACACCACAGAGAGGCTACAGTAATTCTCAATATAAAGCATCAAGAGGTTTGAGAAAACCCTTTTTGCCACCTTTATCTTCTAACCTAATACATTCAAAACCAGCTCCTCAAATAAGTGCTATAATTCCAGCACTTTCTAAGCCTTGAGATTTGAATGCAGTACCATGAACATTTGTCCTTCAAATGCACAGCAATGTCAGACAGACTTAGAGCATAGGGATTCCTAGCACCATTCAACATGGATGTGAAAGACATTCGCCTCGTTTAAAGCCTTGAACACAATCCACAAGACTCAATCATAAGCTGAAGTCAGTGAAACATTCCCAACACACACGCAGAGGAAGCATGAACGCAATTCCATTAACAAAGGGAATTAGCTGTGAGCTTTCATCTCCCCATCAGCCTGCTATCAGTGAGCCACAGATATGTGGGACAGTAGCACATGCAGCATACAGTATAAATCACAGGACTGTATGGCATAGGCTTGGAGCTCTATATTTTATATTTTATATTGTGGGGGGGGGGGGGGAGGGGCTTCAATTTCTTAGTCACGGAATCAAACGAGCATGATCCAAACTCAGCCAAAAGTGAAGATCATGTGGATTAAAGGCACGCAGAGGAATACTGACCCACTATATTCTGCCTGGCAATGGTAATGGCTTGCAATTCCATTTAGAGAAATTATGAAGGGAGATTAGAAGCCAGCGGTTCTCTTGCAAAGTAGAATAGCAAAAATTGAGAAATAAATTGCAACGTTTCCATTGAACACATTTGGCAAAAAAAGAAGCAAGAATTTGAATGTAGGTCAAGACATAGAAGGCATTAGGAATCAACTGCGTGTGGCTGTGATAGAAGCACAATGGCATGTTTACAGAGTACACTGAAAAATGTGTCTGGTTTTACAAGGCTAAAGGCAGAGTAAAAGAAACAATTAACCCATAGATGACCATTTATTTTTTAAACGTCTTATGTTTGCATGTTTAGTTGTAGTTAAAAATAGCTGGCTAACAAATTAGGTTGCTGAAACTACAAATATGAATTGAGATAGTTGGGTAGCATCAGCAAAAATAGGACTGATAAATACAAACTAATCAATGTTTTGCCATGTGCACCATCATTTTCCATCTAATGTGTTTAAGGATGCATTGTTATCTTAGAATTTTCTGTATAATATCCGTATAATTCTGTATAATATTTTATAATATTGAAATTAGTTTAAAATATATTATAATATATTTTATATATATAATATTAAAATATATATTTACCAGAAGGGTATATAGAATTTGTATGTATGTATGCATGCATGCATTTAAACTTAAAGTATGAAGAAAGTCATATTATAATTCGTAATGAAAATAAATTAATTTAAATGCATATATGTTTTTAACTAATTTCAATATTATAAAATATAAACTAAACTTTGGGGGGGGGGAAGGCTTCATAAGATTCATAAGAGTTGGAACATTACATACACAAGTTGTATGTACTGTTTTTATAATACGTGTATGTGTGCGTGTGTCCGTGTGCGTGTTCGACAGCCCCTTTTCACTTTAAATTACATTTCATGGAAAAAGAGTAACCAGGACGTTCTGCAAAGTATCTCCTTTTGCGTTTCTCAGAAGAAATTAAAACTGGGTTTGGAACAACATGATCAATGTCATCTGTTGATCCACTGTTGCAATTTAAAATCATATTAAATAGTATACCGGTTTAAAAAGTGGTGCAAACCAAGGTAAAATTACTGTATGACTGTCTATCTGCAAAATGAGTTCAATACATTCCCAGTGGTGAGGAACAGAAAGCAGCTTTGGGCATTAGTAGAACAGCAGCATGAGCCAAAAAGCACAAATGGGATGCTGCTGTATTGCCAGTCCCAGCATGAGACTAATGAACCAGGAATGAACTCCAGTCCTGCATCTCTCAATCCAGTCTCGGTTTCATCTCTTTCTTTAGCCGTCCTCCATTGCGGTGACGGTCTTTCTTTTAAACTCCCTCTCTGTCTAACAAAGCCATCAGCTGTCTTTCTTTTCCTTTTTACAGCCACCTTAGAATTACATCCACCCCTGTTTTTTTCACCAAGATTTCCAGCTCTATATCTTCTTAACCTCATTCACTGCTGTCTGGTTCTTACTGGCTTCTTTATGGCCTATGCTGAGAGAGTCCATAACTGTTTTATAAAAGGAGTGCATTAAGTCAAACACAGCCATCACCCACACACACCCACACACAGACATTTGTTATAGACGTAGCCTTCTGCTGAAAGATATTTTGTATCTATAATGAAGCAGACATGACTAAGCGCTCATACAAAAACTCAGACAAAAAAAAAGAGCAACTTTTTACTGTTAATTAATCACACAAGAAATTACACAAGAACATTCAAAACACAGAGGTCAATGGGATATTCGATTTGGGTGGGAGGTTAAAAGTAAACAGAGATATTGGATAAGAGGAGCATCTTCAATGAGGGTAAAGATGTGGTACAAATATATGTCCCCCTTATAAAAACATTTCTGATGTGTGGGTTAGGGTTAGGGTCTTGATTCGTGGATCGATTCTGAGCTTAGTGTTTAAAAGCAGATGGCACTCTAGGCTGGTTTTTATCCGAATGCTCAAATGCTCACGAAGAAGAGCGCTCGCACGTTCGTCTGAGTCTGATAATGTACTTGCACCTCAGAATGCTTTTATGATGCGAGATTAACCTAAACAGCCCACTGCAAACATCACTGTAATTCATTTCAACCTTTTGAATGATTATTTTATAGAAGGTTCAAGTGTTGTGTAAGGAATTGGGTGCGAGCAGAGTATGGCTGTTTCTAAAGCACGCAGTGCAATCTGCTGTTACAAACTAAGCTCAGAATCGAATCGAGGGACAATCACAAACGTTCGGAAAAAAACTCAGAATCAATTCTTGGTTCCCGATGCATCAATTTATTGTCCCAGTCCTACAAGGCATGGACTCCACAAGACCTCTGAACGTGTCATTTAGTATCTGGCAACAAGACATTAGCAGCAGATCCTTTAAATCCAACTTTGGTCCTGGAGGGCCACTGTCCTACAGAGTTTAGCTCCAACCCTACTCAAACACACCTGAACAAGCTAATCAACGAGTTTCATCAGGGTTGGAGCTAAATCCTGTAGGACACTAGCCCTTCAGGACTGAAGTTGCCCATCCCGGCCACAGATGCTCAATCAGGAATTTGGTGGCCAAGGCAACACCTTGAATTCTTTGTCAAGTTTCTTAAACAATCACTGAACAACTTTTGCAGTGTGGCATGGTGCATTATCTTGCTGAAAGAGGCCACTGCCATCAGGGAACACCGTTGTCTGGTCTGAAAACTTTAACTAGGTAGTACAACGAGTTAAAGTAACAAAGTTCCCCAAAAGAACAGTCATTGTCCAGAGCGCTTCCAAAGGCCTGCCTCCTTCCCATACTGCATCCTGCTCCCATCTCTTTCCCAGATAAATGACATACTTACCCAGCCATCCATGTGATCTCAAATAAAACATGATTCATCAGATCAGAAAACATTCTTCAAGCGGTCCAGTTCTGGTGCTCTCATGCTCCTTGTAGGAGCCTTCAGCGGTGGACAGTGGTCATCACGGACTCTGGCCAGTCTGCAGGCTACGCAGAAAACTGTGATACCTTTCTTTTATGAGCAGCATTTTTTTTTTTACCAATTTACAGTAGCTCTTCTGTGTGATCTGACCAGATGGGGATAGCCTTCACTTGCCCCATGACCCTAACAGCTGTTCAACACTGTCCTTCCTAGTACCACTTTTGGTAGGTACTAACCACTGCAAAGCAGGAACACCCCACAAAACTTGCCATTCCGGAGATGCTCTGCCATTACTATTTAGCCCTTGTCAAATTCAGGCCTTTCACATGGAATGTTTTTTTTGTGAATGCAAGGTGCAAGGTCAGAAGATTTGAAAAGTTTAACTTGAGAAGTTTAACTTGCTAAAAAAGATGCAAGTGCAAGTGCGGTTGCACGACACGTGCACGTCTACGTGGAAAAATCAGTGGAAAAGCAGCATGATGGAATGCAAAAACACGTTAAGTGTGACCTGCCTCCCCCAAATCATTTTAATCTGTTGATTGTATACGGTTTACTCATAAAACTTGTGGCATAAACCTATTTACTACTGCTGTCAGATGTAGCCTATTTTGTACAGTACTAATATTCACACACAAGCAGTGCATCATGGGTGCAGGGAGTTGGTGACACCTCAGACTGATTGCAAAATATGTCACTCATGCGATTGAACGGGTCATGGAGAGGCAGTGAATGACAGGAATGGTGGTATAAAGAGGGAGATGTGTGATGTTTCCTGCTTACTCCTGGTAGCTTCTGTCTCTGCTTCTAGGCTGTCAGGTATTGATTTACACTGGAATATCTTATGAGCTTATGTTAATATAAGAGGCATGGGAATAAGAAAGCATAAATTAGACAGAGTGCACTCTCTCTGTGCCTTTCTAACATAAACACACTCAGTTTCTTGAACACAGGATGCACTGTAGAGATAAAATACTAGTAATTTTCATATCACAATTATAGTGACCAAAATCATTATGGTTCTCTATATTATTGTTAAACTGCACTGGAATAATTTCACATTAATAATTAATTTCATGTTTAAAACTAGCAAATAACATAAAATTAGCAGCACAATGCATGCATATTTTCTTGGCATAAACATAATAATTTTATTAAATAATAGTGCAACAGACTCACGGCCCAGATTATATTCAGTTTTTTTGAGTTACAGATTGAATAATTTTATTCACATAAACCAGGGGTGTCCAAACTAGGTCCTGGAGGGCAGAGTTTAGTTCCAACTTGCCATCACACACTTGTAAATTTTGAGCATGACTAATGACATCCAACAGCTAATCAAGAAAGACCTTGATTGCGATTTCACTTTTTTCATTTCAAATAGTGTGTAATGTTGCTGTTGGTGCATGAACATTATCTGCAAAGTTGCAGCGCTGAAATTTCAGTGTAAACAGAGATATCGTCTTTTAAAAATTATGAAGTATATTGCCTCCAGACGTAGCCTTGTGTTTTATTTTTTTTAAAATGCCAGCGCTGGCTTCATAGCCACTAGGCTACTAGTTATGCTATTTTGTGTCTACGACAAACGCGTACAAACATTATGGACCTGAATTTTGTATAAGTACTATGTTGTAAATGTATTTTTCATGTTTATATGCTTTATGACGTTATTTTCGATTTGATCAAGAACGTAAACTTGCCAACGCTGTTTGTGTTTAACATTAGTAGCCAGTCAGTTGCTATTGTTGCCAGTCAGATGCTATTGTGTAAAACAAACGTGTATAAAGTTAAAAAAAAATGTAGCAAATTATCATTCTGAAACGTTTAGTAAGAGCCATGTGTGGTGAGGTTCTGTTTGACTCTCTTCATCGCGGCTTTCTCGGTCTGATTCTGCCTCAATCTGATACTGCAGTTCGACACATATTTACATCTGGACCGGAGCTCATGACATGCACGTTTCGACCGTAAAGGTAATGGGCGTTAATCTTCCGGACAACGTGAGCGACAGTTTAGCCAATCACAACATACCGGCCCAAACGAACCAATCTGAGCCCACTGAGTGGTTTCATAGACTCAGGAAGTCGACCGATCGTTTCAGGACAGAGGAGAGCGCGGCTTACAATAAAGGTGAAGTTTATGAAAAATAAGACTTTTTAAAAAAGAAAAACCACAAATGCATGTCTGATGCGCAGACTCAAACCGACTCAAGAGCTTGACGGCGTAGATGTGACGTGAGCAACCCGTCTGTCTTCTAGTGGCTGTGGCATGAGAAATCTGAATCATTCCCTTCCAAAACTTGTACAGGTTTAGGAGATTAGGAGCTGATTAGGAGCTGTCCATGAGCTAGGAGCAGGAGAAACTTTTGCTAGGTATTCTGATTAACTATTTTGTCATTTTGCCTCCACGTTTCCCCGATTGCCCGCGAACTTCTCCTCCTGTCTATACAGTAATATCTCTACTGTGCGACAGAGAGTCGCGTGGTTTACAAACCACGTGTTTCGTGTTTGCCGTGTTTCTTTTGAAATAAGTAAAGGACAAATTGAGTCTTCAAACGCCTCAGATGTAAAGTCAGTATACAAAAGTGACGCCAAAATGAATGGGAGTCGTGGAAATGCTAACTCAAGTAAAGTTCTGCTACAAGATGGCAGCACCCGGCCGGCTTCAACTTCCGGTCGATGGATTACCCCCTTGATTTTATTGTGGTTTATCGTTAAATTGGTAACGGTTTCCTTCCTTTACCCACCTCATAAGACAGATGGAATCAGACAAACCTGAATGTGAAAGACTTCAGTAAGCATGCACGTCTTGTCTCCTCTACTACATATCAAACCTTGAGGGGGCTCTTCTTCCACTAGTGGCACGCATAAAAACACACACACACACACACACAATGTTCTGCTGGCTTTGCACCGGAGTGTGCGACCTTGTGCATTCTCACAGTTCTTAACAGTTTGCCTCTGGCACTGGCCATCTCTGCTCAAACACTACAAGAAATAGTAAAGGTGAGAGGAAGTAAGGGAGGTGTAAGTGATAGCAGAAGGTACATGAATACAGTACACTGTAATATTTTCAAGTATTAGAGGTGCAAATACATTTTTTTTTTCATTGTGAGAACTTGGATAGAGTTTTTTTTTTACTGAAACCCTGAAAACGTTTTTAATTTAGCCACAAAAATGTTTTGTAAATAAATCTTTTTTTTTTTAATATAGAAATATATTATATATATATATTTTTTTTTTTTTGGTTGCTGAAATTTCAGTGCATCACTTGTCTGATCAACCAATACCTAGCTATAGAAACGAACATGAACTATGCTAATTCAAATATGTCAAATGTCTGTACCCCCACCATGGCCTTACTTTGAATGTTACTCTTCCTGTTATAAGGTAGTTGCTCCAAACCAATAACAAAATAATCATTCAAAACTTACAATCTCTCAGATGCATCAGTGATGCTCTCTAGAATCTGAAGCTGTGGCTAAAATTGGTCAATTGTTCACACATTTACTATTTTCTACATTTCTACTATCTTTCTACAATGGCATATAGTGCACTATATAGGGGTCTTGGGATAGGGAACGATTCAGAGTCAGACAATGTAAATATACTTTCCATTGGGGCGAATTAATGGTTTTATGTTAGTGTCGCGCAAACTGCTGTAGAGATAGCACAGTCGGCTCCGGTCCAGAGACACAATAGCAGAGTGGATCATACCACAAAATGTATCGGATCCATTTGAATTCTGCAGAAAATGCTATATTGTTTAAAGCAATATGGAGGAGAAACGGTTAGAGATTAGCAGGAAACTGCGGCTTTAACAAGCTCGATGGCTATGGCCGAGCTGTGATATAAATTATACGCCATTTGCCATGTTAAAAAAAGGGAGGAGCTGTTCAATATGTCCCGCCTTGTCTTCCTGTTTGAGAGGAAAGAATAGTGCTTAGCGTTTCAAGGCACTTTTGGCTTTTTTCAAGCATTTTGTGCAGATCATTTGGATGTTTTGTTGGAAACATGACAATTACATATTTTTATTTTATTATATATATAAACATTTGTTTTTAATTTATGGGAACATAAGTTCATCAATAACAGCAAACCAACATTTGATTCAAACTAGCAAGCAGCCACCACTACATTTTGGATAGATCTACTGGTTACATAGACATGCACGAAATGCTCACAGGGTTACAAATGTCATAATATATATATATATATATATATATATATATATATATATATATATATATATATATATATATATATATATGAAGAGTTCAGATGCAAAAGCCTCTAAATGCCATTTGAAATTTTCTTCTAAAATGACCATTTTTATCAAGCTTGTATATTTAAGTTCAGTAATTTCACTTAAAAGACAATTAATAGGTAATTATCATTGCCATTTAAGTGAAATCACTGAACTTAAATATACAAGCTTGATAAAAATTATCATTTTAGAAGAAAATTTCAAATGGCACTTAGAGGCTTTTGCATCTGAACTCTTCATATATATATATATATATATATATATATATATATATATATATATATATATATTAAATATTAATTTGACTCTGACATTGTGAGGTTGACAAACAACATTTTCCATAGTTTGTGCAAAAGCTATTTTTTTCTGTACTCTATTCATGGAAAGTGCCATTAATAAAAATTCAAATAATTAAACAAAATGAAGCAAAAGCAAAAATAAGCCACTAAAAGCAACAGAGGTGGTGTGTGGGTGTGTGTTCAAATGAGCAAAACATACAGAGGGGAAAACAAGCAATGAAGATGAAGGAGAATTAGACTATCTGAATAAAGATGAAATGAGATGGGTGGCAAAGGGACGAGTTTAACAACTGCCTTTCATCTGCAGCTGGCAACACAAACGCTTCCTGATTACCACCTTCTCCTACATCAGCATCTCCATCCTCCCAGCCACCACTGCAACATCCGTTTGAGCCAACATCCCTTCCCTCGCTCCATTATTCTACCTGACACTCTCATGTAAACAACCACACACACCCCACCACCACCACAAATACAAAGATACACGAGAGAGAGGGATCCTGCAGAGGCTGTCAGACTGTCACCAGCCAGCCGTCTGTCTGAAAGTAGGCAGACTCCTAGGAGGTCCCTACACACACCTGCAGCAGTCACCAGTCAACTTTTACACTGCTGCCGCATCCTCCTGCAACTTCACACATACACGCATGCACAAAAAGTCGCCAAAGCCAACCCATCATCATGATGACATCTCATCATCCAGCCTCAATGCACAGGATACATGCATGCATGTGCTGTGCGTTAAACGCATGCATTAGCACCCATGAATTTGACATGCATGCATCAGATACACACCCTAAATCACACACAATTCCTCCTCCCTCTCAATCACTCTCTCCAGCAAACGCACAAAATGACATCATTGACAAATGACATCACTGACGAAATGACATCATTGGCAGATGCATACGGAAAGACGCCTCTCTCGCGGCTCGTTACTTACAGCATTTGATGAAATGATAGTGTGACATTTTTCTCCGCAGATCACACAGCTACAGGTTCGTGCTCTCCGATACGGTGCTGTAGTAACCGGCGCTATACATCATTCAGAGCCCGGTCTCTGAAATTCGCTTTACCTCCCCGTGCATTATTAAAGGGAGATCAGGTTGCAGAGGCGGTTGTGGTAGTAGTGAAGGAGGAGCGGTGGATAAGGTAACCGCTCACGCTCTCTCTCTATCCATCCTGCAGTCGCGTCAACTCAATCGAGCCACTCTATGACCATGACCACCACACGTGCTATTGTAGCGCCGCTGATTGACGCGTCCTTAACCCCGCCCACCGCTACACACACACCCCTTGCGCGCGCTCTCGCTTCTGATAGAGGGGTAAAGAGAGACAGTGCTGAGGAGGAATGGAAGAGAAGTGATGAGAGGAGGTAGGAGGTTTGGGGAAGGAGAGAGGGAAGAGGGGAGGGATGCAAGCTGAAATTTGGGTTCAGACTGAGGGAGAGAGAGGCTGAGGTAAGTTACTGCAGTGCGGCTATCAGACAACTGTGTGCTGGGAGCGACAGATACGACGCGGGAAATGAGAACCTAACATATTTCAATAAAGCAGTCTATTTAAGACCCAGCAAACAAATTTAGGTTCTGGGAACGTTCTGGGAACGTTAGCTTTTGGTTCCCAGAACGTTCCTAGAACTTTCCCTTAAGGTTAAGGGAACGTTCCCAGAACATTCTCCTTACGTTATAAAAATGGAACCTAAAAATAACCTACATGGAACGTTCCTATAACGTTCTTGTTTGGTTCCCAAAAAAATATCCTCATCAGACCATTCGGGAACGTTAGGGGAACGTTCTGTGTTTGCTGGGGACCAGCTCTTATGTTACCATATAAAGTAATAACTTAACGTACTGAAGAATACAAACACCAATTTTTGTCTTTCCTTACATAAGTGTCACAAGTTCCTCTCATCTCAATAGCCAATTTCTCAGTTCCGGTAAATTACCATAAAATTGCTAGAATGATTAGGCCTATTACAGGCCATTTACACATCAGCCCCAAAATAGCAGTAAATTCTGTGATGTCAGTCATCGAAATCTTTAAATGCCACGCCGTTATCTTCATCCGCCCCCAGCGCTTTAGTTTCACTATCTGTTCTACTTGACAAACATTTTTGACGTCTGAGTGATGGCGAATTGAGCAAACAGATGACGTTATTGCTCTTAAAAACGATGAATGGAAAAGAAGGCTAGGTTTCGAGCACGACACGTTGAAAAAGCTGCGAAACGTGGTGCAACGTTCAAAGATCATCTTGCGCATATTTACAAAAACTATTAAAAGTTTAGGCTACTTTAAACAGTGCTGAGTAATCACATCATCTTCATAAGAATGATCGCCCCAAAGCAGACTTCTCACATCGATCAGCAAGTTCTGACTTCATACATGCTCATACCGGTAATCCTCATTCCGCGTTCACACTGCAATGTTACAACTTCCCTTACTGGTAAATTGCTGGAACCAATTTGCCAGTAAAGGGTCCTGTTCACATACATGACTGGTCTGGCTGCATGCTGTGGAAGTATTACACTACAGGTAAATGTGGCTCAAATCCATTTTTCTTTTGCTCATATTAAATTGTTTTTCTCATGAAAGTGATGTGAACAGCATAAACCACATGGAATACAGGTTCCATAAACTGCTAACACTAGTCTTACAAGTTAGTCATCTTTTTTTCTTTCTTTAAGACTGTTAATAACTTTTTCAAGATACATAAACATATAGATTGATCTAATTTAAAACCAAAATTGATTTGGGGGAATTGAGGGAAATTGATTACCCCTATTTAACTGCTGGTTGGTCATTCTGAAGACACAGTCTTAATGTAATGGATATTTATGCAACTGATCCCTGATATTTTCAATTCCAATTTTTGCCACCTCCATATGTGGTACTAATCCAATACAAGTCAGATGTTTTGCAATGTGACCTCAGTCTGAACAGTCAAATCTGAATTCATGCAACTTTTACGTCACTCTAGACTAGAGCAACATTTGTCACAATTCTGTGCTCATGGGAGACAGATTTTACATAAGTTATCAATCAGTACGCAATGTGATGCTGAATAAACAGCGAGACTTCTATTTGAAACATATATTGTGCATAAACAATTTAAATAAACAGCACAGACAGAAAGAAGAAACAAAAAAACCCCAGAATGCAGTGTCATTTATGAGAAAGGGCGTATTTAGTTGTATCCCATTGCTTGCTCGCAGTGTTGACGGGTGTGAGTCCTGACAGCTTAACTGCTCAGCGATAGTGTTTAACTGGCGACAAATTACCTCGGACAAGCTTCCTCTCCCTTCTGCTCTGGGTTAACACCTTCATGCATAGGGCCAGGAAATTAAAAACATGCAAAGTCTGCAAATGTCATGTGAAGTGTGAATGTGAGGTTGTGTAAAGCACATCAGTCTGATTACATTGCATTTCCATCTCCATTTTGATCAGTGAATCTGGTTCAATGCGTGTCGGAGTGTATGTGGGTATGACTGATCATGAATGCATATCTTTGTCTTCCTGCCAAACACCTCCAAACAAACCCACACATAAACTCTACTTTAGAGTTAAAAAAAAAAAAAAAAACACTGCGAGAGCAAAAGAAATAAAGACCAAAATAAAGCCTGTCATGTGAATCCAGGTCAGAGATTTAACCCTCTTCTTCTTGCATGTGCTCGGTGTGCCGGGATTCATGTGCAGGAAAATGGGATATTATAGCCATAGATGGATATTGAAACAATGTTCTATCTGGAGGAGTTTTAAATGATTCCAAGCATCATAAAACCCAAATCACATTAATTCACAAGACTCTAATCCACATTTACTGAGAAATTTAACTCATTTTCATGGACCGTACACATATGCTCTAAAAGAACTTGTCAGAGTCATGGTTGTTTGTGTGGAAGCATTTCTATCACTATGACCACATCACTAAATAAAAAATGTAATAAATAATTATTTGGTGAGGGACTTATTTGAAAGGATGCGTCTTTCTCTTTGCTATCATTCGCAGCAGATGCGCAACCCAGCCCCCTTGAGCAGAAGGAATGGAAAAGAAGCTGTATGGGGGAAAGACAGATGGAAGGGTGGATGACAGATAGAGATATGAAGGCAAAAAAAAGATGAACGAGTGGGCCGAGGAATGTACTGGATGAATATTTAATGCAGCTTTTTATTTTGATATATTCACTTTGTGACTAGAGAAACACGCGACAGAGATGATTTGACGGAAACATGAAATGTGTCAGACTTAAAGCTAAATAAAATAAGGAGTGGAAAGTGTTATTCTCCAAAAATTTAAATAAAATCATGTAGATTTTTTTTTCCTCTACGAAATAGTGAGTTGCTTTGCAGTCTGTTATAGCATCCTGACATGGAACCTCGTTGACTGATTTGGAATACTCTATGGGAGCAGCCCTTTCTGTCATACAAGTAACACTCCTTAAAAAAGTGAGATTAAAACTAAAATTTACAAAATTAGTAGAATTTAAGCATTTTGCTAAGCTAATGCAGATAATATCCCATAAAAATACACAAATATTGGGTAAGAAAAGTATTTTTTTATTAAAATATTTGTATTGATATACTTTTGACATTTTATTTTATTTATTATATAAACTATTTCGGCTATTCCTCTTTTTTGCCATGGATTGGGTGGGTTTTATGGATGGATGGATGGAAGTCTGTACACACAATAGAGATTTACTATAAAGGAAGAAGAACATAAGATTGAAAATGACTGAAAAACGAAGAGTGGTAAGACATATTCCCATTGGATGTGATCTCCAAGAAGGTCACATTTCATGGATGAGCAATAGAGATTATACATCACTTGAGGGCACAAATGACCCATCACCCTATCCTCTTCCACCAGCCAGAATCCACCCAGTAGTTAGAGAGCAGTGAATTTGAGAAGGGCCCATCCACTCAACCCCACAAGACAAAACAACTTGATTCAAAAATGTTCCCATTTGTGTACTAACTCAAGCAACAATGACTGTAGCTTTGATTATTGTTGTTTATGATTCCTTTCGAACAGGATCATTCTTGTAAAAAAATCATTTTTTGTCTCTCTTATTTAAAAAACAATTTTGAAACATCCCACAGATTATCAAAGGAGTACGAACACCTATGAAAAAAAGATGGGTAAGTAAATTCACAAGCTTGGCTATATGCATTGTTAATTTTTTTTCCTTTTATTTTTTCACCAAAAAAATAAAATAAATAAAAAACATAATGTAATTCACAGATGACAAAAGATGCACACGGAATCCTGACATGTCTCTGTCAATCAGTGCACTTGAGTCCACCATGGTCAAAGGTCACAGAAGAGTACTGTCTACGCCAGTGAGTCACAACCGAGAAATGAGATGTGATGTTTTCCTCCGTCTGTGTGCTATGAGAAATGTCAGACCTTCAAGTTGCAGATGAGAGAAAGGGAGGGAGGCAGGTCTCCTCTGTCAGACCAATAAAGGATTGGAGAGAAGAGTGTCATTTGAGGTAAATGTCAAGAGAGAAAGGGAGGAACAGAAATAGAGAAAGCAAGCATACTGTATGAGAGAGAGAAATTACCCTATTTCCAGAAGATGATATGAGGTATGTGTCTCGGCTTATGTTTTGAGCTGTCAGGACTAAGATGGAAAAACATGTCTTATCAAAAGATGTCAGTCTCTGGGTAAAGAAGTCACTACAGTAATAAACCCACCACTGATCATGAGTACGAAGGACATGCCACCACAACATCAAAACCTTTGAGAGTCACTAAACCCAAGTTCAGAACTGAGCTAAAGAGCAAACTGATTTTAGTTTTACAGTTATAGGAATCCTTTACCCAGTTTACAAGTGATTTTGAAGGTTATCAAGTAACAACATGTATTCAGAAGACTTGGAATATTAGATCACAATTAATATGAACTACTGATTACTGTTTAAATGTGGTGAAAGAAAAAAAAATGGAAAAGAGCATCTCGGATGTTCCGCTAAACCAGCATTCTGATGTTTTTCACTATGAAGAATTAAAAAAATCAAAAATAAAAAGGTCCACAAGTAGTGTTTTGAATTGTGTTCCAATCTCACATAAAATATCAGATGACTGTATGTGTCATTTATATTTGACTAAATATGAACTTACATGGTTAGATATGTGAGGAAAACACAATTTGTGCTTTTGTGTTGCGAGCAGGGCGAGGCCGAGGGATGCGAGAGAATGGCGCAGACATCACACGTCATCAGCTTGTTTAATGCTATACAGAGTCCTGGACTGTGCTGGACAGACGTCAGTCACCGAGCAACACAACCAAAACAGCAGCCACCTTTTACAGTTCCTCCTGAACCAAAACATCGAGCTAATGCTGCGGTCACGCCATAACTACTGTAATTTGGAAAAGATGGAAACCCGTGACTTTATGCTTAGAACAGTAGAACAGTGTATTTACTTAAATTTATGTTTCAGTGGCAACACAAGTGTTTGCTTCCTGCTGTACGCGGTCGTGTGTTTTGAAGGACGCGTGACTTGGAGACACTCTGAAGGGAGGGTGGGATCTTATTGTTAGCCTCTCCGAAAACTGCCTACCCTACTTTTAAGCATCTGCATCCTGTAATAAAAACACACCATGATAAATTGTATCAAGCATCTGTCACCAGGAGGCAGTAGCATTCCTATAAATAATTTGACATGTTTTTTGTGTGTGTGTGACAATAAGCATAGGGCTTTACTTTACTGGTCTGGGTTTTTGACAGCTCAGGCAAAACCTTTGTAACACCTTTAAAGTGTTCATCTAAATAATGTGGCATTTCCAAGCAGTATTTCATGGTGCCTATTGCATGTGTATCTTACCTCGCTATCTTGCTTTTATATTCACACACCACAGCTATAAAAGCTGTTGATGAGACCCTGCGGAAGCATTTTTCACTAATTAAAACAGCTTGTGACAAGGATCTCACAAATACTAATGAATCAGTTCAGCCATATTGAACCAGCACTTTCAATTACGGCAGCATTCATGGCCTGGGGAGGGTAAGCGCCTCTGGAAGGGCCAGGGTTTAAGGACTGAATTAAACATGTGATGCAATCTCTACATGACATTAATTATTCAGCCCCTGTGTTGTATTTATACTACTAAATATGTCTTTCCCCCCAAATTTAACTGCTGAATTCTATTAGCATAATTTAAGGGTTAATTTTCCCAACCAGTAAACTGGCAAATGAAAATCTTCTAAAACGTTACCCTCAGTAAACTGTGTAGTGAAATACACAGTTTGTCTGTCAAGCGCAATACTTAATTCGCATGCGAAGCTGATTAAAAAAAAAAATGTATTTGAAATCCTTCAAAGAGGTTTTATTAGAGATTGTAGAGCTACAGGTCACACAAACAGTTGAGTAGACTTATAATCTAGTGGTCCATTAAGCTGTGGATTACCCTTATCTCTTCCTTTTATCGCTCTTAAGCCCCCTATCTGTCTTTCTGTCTTCTCACTTGCTCCTTCATCCCCGAATATGTGGTTTGCTCTCAATTTCCATTGTTATCTCATACTGTGATGTCTTAACACCACTGATGTCTCTGGATACTTAGTTTAATGTCCACACATAGGCCACTTTTACATATGGTTTTAACATTTCTCACAACAGAAATGTGACCATCATCCTAGTGCTAAAACAAGCGTTAAAACAAGAAAAAAAAATCTACAGATTTCAAAATCCATTTATTGCTAATGTGAACTATGACTCTGTCCCACTTTGATGATCAAACTCACTATTGGATTAAACGGCTGAGTCTTCAAATAAGCTTGACTGGTTCAATGACCATTTTGAGAAATGTGATAAAGTAGTCACGACTGAGACTGAGAGTCAATAGAGGTCAGTCTGATGCAGTGTATCAGATGTTTGTGATTGGAGAGATGAAATAAAGAGAGACAAGCAAAAGTGATATACAATAGTGAAAAGCAAGGTCTGTGAACACAAAATGCCATATGATGTATGGCATAAAATCTGATCCATCGACCAAGAACCACTCATACTCTCAATAACCATTTATTTCAATGGTCCACTTAGAAATTCAACTATAAGTAACTTTACAACATGTCAACTAACTCTTTTTCTAAACTGGAAAATCAAAATAAAGTGTTATCATAATTACCTTGTGATCGGAATTTCTGTCTATCCAAAATCAATAAGAATAGAATATTTCAGTATACAGTAAATCAAAAACGATATATAGCCCTGCTTGTCTTGTCAATTTGCTATAAAGTGCTACAACAACTTTGAAAATCTATCAAAGATCTGATCAAACCTGACAAATTTAGAAAATTATTTCACCCTTATAGCCCAGAATACAGATTTCAGCCAGGTTAATCCTCTCTCACACACACACACACACACACACACACACACACACACACACTAATCTCAGTATCAAGCAGTATTAAAAGTTGTTTTTTCCTTAATCCCTCAAAAAATCAGCTCAATATTCATCAGCACCAAGTGGAGTCAGTCACTGTCACTTTTAGCTGACTGTGAGTAATTAGCCTCTTCTTAACACTGTTAATCTTAACTAAACTAAGACACACCATCACATTCATATAAGTAGTGAAGCCAAAAACTTTTTCTAAAGGCAATGTCCCAAGAGGATCATGTGCGGTACCAATTAAGACGACTTTGTATTCCATGCAGTGAAGGCAGCAAGCCTGGAGTCAGTACGACTAGAGCCACCTCTGAATGTTTAATTGAGCAGTACTCACACTCTCACTGCACCCAAAGAGCACAATCTGAACCACCCTTCTGTCACATCTACAGTCAGCTTTTCTTAGGAAAGACAGGGGCAATTCCTGACAGAACAGCAATGGAGCTACAGAATGAGAAAGAAACTGACAGTGACAGAGTGAAAAGTGATAAAGGATTAAGAGATAAATCAAGATAGATTAAGTATGACTGACTGCAAGTTAAAAGGACTAATCATTTCAGTTGTACATTCCCCATCATGGCTTAACATAGTGGATAAAATATCCAACTCATTTTTTTTTAGGTTGAATTTAACCATTCCACTATGAGCATGTTTACACGCACACCAATACACTTCTGACCTAACATCAGCTTTTTGAAATAACACGTAATCCCACTTTAAATATAAACTAATAACTCTGCAATGCAAGTAAACTGCATTTACAAGACTTTATTAATAAATCAGGTTATTTCCTCGTAGTGAGGTAAAATTGAGATAATTTGTGTATCTGACTCCATTTGTTATGTTAGTTGTGATTAAAAACCAAGGAATATTCCAAATTTATGCACTTACAATCATATTATAATTATAATTTGTATAAGTTTTAAATAAACACTAAACGTTGGTTTGAGCAGATGTTGACACTTTTGTATCAGAGTTCTAGTATATCACTTGAAAGACTAGCAATATATTAAGAAATATTCCAGAATATTATATATTAGGAATATTGTTGTAATTGTTGATCAATTCATACATTTTATGGATGTTATATTAGTCTTTTCTAATCTAAAAATGCAGTCACAGACAATTTCAACTAAATTTCTGTGAGCAAAAAATGGTCTATTGTCGATAGTGTAGTAATGCATGAAGCACCTTTCACACTTAAGTCACTTTTAAACCACTTTTAAAGATTTCTGTTAGTCAGTGTAGTAGTTATTCAAAGAACCAGTTACTTATTTACCATTGCATTGCAAACAACCAGAGATGTTCCAAACTGCATGTGGCACTTCACTCACAGTAGAGGTGGGGTGGCGTTAAGGTGTTTATACCGACAGTTTGAGGATATTTTTCATTGGTTAGATATATGAAAAACCCACAGACAGATGTAAAGGCTGACCAATAGTAATGATTTAAGAAAAAAAGGACAAAAAATGGCAATACAAGGTTTTCACCTGACAGCCACGGTTTACAGTTTTTTCTACAGTGTTTCTGTTATTGTAAAACAAATTTCTGTCCTCCCTTGTTGTAGTAAGCATAATCGTGCATATTTGATCTCTCTCTCTCACTCTCTCTCTCACACACACACACACACACACACACAAACACAAGCTGCAGGGAGACAAGCCTTGAAAGATCCATGATTAATTTGGCCCATTAACTGCCACTGCCAAGGGAGAGATGGAAAGAACGAAAGAGAGAGAGAGAGAGAGAGAGAAAGACAAAGAGCAAGAGCACTAAAAACGTATACCCTCAATGCTCATTTAAAAAGAAAGAAGGTCAAAGGTATAGTCTCATGTGCTCATCTCACCCTCCCCATCATCTGCCAGTTGTACTGTGAGCATCACATTGACTGACCTATCCTCTCTTACCGTTTATCTTTTCTTCTCTCTTCTGTTCTTCCCTTCTACTCCGTTGAGACAACTCCAGTTCTGCTATGAAGCCAGTTTGACAGCTGCTCCCTTTCTGAAGTCAGTCAACATTCTCAAACTTCCACCTGTCCCTCAAGCCACAACTGTTTGACACCAGCCTAACGGAAAATTAGAGCACGACAGAGATAAGGGGAGGAGTCTGATCCTGGCTGGATGGGATTCTAAATGACTAATACCAGGACTCGTGCCAGAATGTCCAACGTGCTCTCCAGACCTACATTAGAGCTTAAAGCTGGAGCTGCACCCAAACATAGTGCTGTTTTTTTCAGTCCCATGAGGCAGTAGGTCACTCGTGCACACACTCTTTGCATTTTCCAACTCAGGGAAAAACAGATGGGAATAGACGAATCTCTCAGAAGACACTCTTGTGGTGGAGGGGAATATCTTCCCAGAGAATGGAACAGAGCGAGGCAAGAGGGGTATGACCACACTCTTGCGCACCAGATGATACACAGACACACAAACATCTATGGCTTGCTCACTCCTCTGGTGTAAACAAAATGATCATGTTGCTAAGCAACAAACTGTCTTGGTACAGCAGCCTGGCATTATAATGTAGTATAAGTGTGAAAGCAAGCACTGGTACTGGGACATAGTTCATTTCAAACTAAAGGCCCTGATATAAATTTCAAGCGAAATCGAAGAACGAACTGGTGTGAGATCATTTCGAAATCAAACCAAAGCGGAATTCCTTTGGAGTTCATTTTGGGAGTTTGAAACAACTTGCCAAAGCGCACGATCTGGAAAAGTTTCCTCTAGTGGGTAAATGCCTTCAAACAACCATTGGTCTATGGCGATTATAGGTAGGTGTGGTTCTGTGGCTCCGCCTTCTTGGACATGGAACTCTCAATTTCATTTCTTTTGTTCAATTAGTCAAGGTCAGACACAAGTAAAAACTTGTTATTACCCTTCGAATATTCATAAATAACAAAATCCATACACAATTAAAAGCTCAAATTTTGTTTGTGAAACACAAAAGATGTTATTATCTATGTTGAAAATTGTGCAATCAATTCAGGATCCGGTCCCCAAAACACAAACTAATAGATTAGCGCATCTCTAGAACTACTATCTATATGAGCAAAGAGATTTCAAATCATTTACTTCTGGGAGTTTTGTAGCTGAGCAAGTGCCATATAGATGAATGGGAATCCTAACATACAGCTTTCTCTTTAGGTATTAAATAGACTTCCTTGATTAACAGTCAAACAGCAACACTTCACTTCCACTCATGGCCTGAAAGTGGCAGTGTTCACACATAATCCTACATATAGACCCACATTTGTACAGTTTGGGCTATTGAGAATGTGTCCTCATGATAAAGTTGCTCACTCAGTCCTGTCACCAGTTACACACACTTTGTCCTTCCACAACAAACACACTGTTAATAAATATCTACCGCAATCTGACATAAAAAAAGACACCAAAGAAAAAAAAAAAAACATTTTCTGCCCTATGTTAGTGATCCTTAAGTATTTTCAGGATATAAACGGGGAAAATGTGAATATTTGGTAAAAAAAAAAAAAAAAAAAATCTCTAACAAAGGCTCTGCTAGAACTGCATATTTCCCTGCTCCGCTGTCTTCAGAGAGTTGCTGTAAAGATTCAAATGAAGCTGCTAAATGAACCCACATGCATAATGAGCAGCATGAATAATTGAAAAGCTGAAGCAAAAAACGCTGATCATACCGTAGCACCGATGAACAAATGCAGCAGAGCATTTGCCAAACTCTGGCATTATGAGTAATAATACATACATTTGCACAAACTGCCTCATTCGTGAAACACGAGTAGAACAAATGTGTGTGAAATGTAAAAAAAAAAACCCAAACAATCAGTTCAATGCGTCAATTTACACATGAATATTTTCCTGAACAGTTTACAGGGAAATTTGTTCTGATCGTGTTAATGACGCCTATAGTGCCTGATGCATACTTAAGTCACCAAAGTGCCCCTAAACAAACATCACACTTTTATCCATAAAGTGTTGTGCAAAACAATTGATCCAGACACTGGCTAGATCAGGCATCTTGATTGTCTTAGCCATGACCTTTAACCCCTGCTGATTGGAGCTCCTGCAATGGTCATAGAGGTTGATGCTTGTCATTAATCAGTAGCAAACAGCACATTGTAATGGCTGAGCGAGTGTCTTTTCCCGCGACGTACTAATGTGTAACGGAGAAGCATAGAGAGGAGAAAGCAGACATAATAAACATACATCACACACCTCCCACAGCCCCACATGACATTGACAGACCTTTTATATGCTGGCAAAGGAGAACGTGTGGGAAAATGGTGGCTCGCATAATGTGCACATGGTGTTTACACATGCTCAAATACACCAGCTTACATGCATTTATAGACAGATATAATAAGCTCTTATAATCAGTGTCCTGGAGTACCTCAGATGCAAGTTATAAAAGAATAACATTCATACACATACATCTCCACTATTATTCATGACCTTGGAGCAATTAGATGACGACATGACATCAACACAGTCCAATGGCATTTTTGGGGTCTAAAGTCCCCACAGTGATCTCATCCTCACACACACACACACACACGCCACCCCTCACGTTACACATGGTATATTTAGAGCTGAGCCAACTGCACTTCAAATCAGTCCTCTAACTCTGCCTGACCCGCCAGCTTGATCTCACCACATTCATTCTCTTGCACTCAACCACTCCTCTTTCCTCATGCACCCATTTACTCTTCAACCTTCAATGTCTCCAGGATGTAAAAAAGCTGAAGAGTTTAGAGCAACACATGAACAGACATACAAAACACTGAAGAACACATCCTACCAGCAATCCCGTCCAGCGCGAGAGGAAAGGGTGAACAGAAGAGAAAAGGTAGGGAGACGGAGAAAAACGTGCCTGCCCGTGTACGCCTCCGCTTTGCTCCACCAAATCAATTTCACACTCTCTCACCTCCCAGTCACCATGATATCGTTCATTCATCAGTTTGGCGTTGCCATGGAAACTCTGGCCGGCGTGGTTTTGGTTTGGCAATTCCGTGACACTGTTTTCTTGCTTGTGAGCGTATCCTTAAGCATGTCCGACCCTCCCTCTCTGTAAGGTGTAGTGTAGTCGCCCCCCAATCCTCTGTCAGCACGTGGGTTGTGTGTGTTGTGGAGTGTGTAGGGGGGTATTCTCATTCAAAAGTCGGGCTCTTTAAGAGGTAAAACCCCCGAGGCACTCAAAGACAGAGTGTTTTATCCAGCCACTAATCTGGACCCCCTACACTCCTCATGCAGGGTCGAATCTCATCATCGCACACATCAAAAACACATACACACCAAAATAGACTCCTCATTCTGACCCCACATTTTTGATTAGTCCAGTCTTTTCGGTCACACACAAATAGACCACAACGCCCCCCTGCAGCACTGTCTGGTGCTCAGGTTAAGCTCTTACATTCTCCACCAAGTCTCCAGCAATGAATAGTTAATGGGACTGCCCCCCTTCATTACGGTGCGCTCTCTGATAGTCTTGAATCTGACCTTGGGGGATCTTGGTCTTAATACAGACCCAGTACTTCCTCACATTAATCGTAATCTGTAAAAAAAAAAAAAAAAGATAAGAGACTCACCGGGAACTACCTATCCAACCCCTCATTACTGTCTGAAATATCATCAGACTCATTAAATCTTAGCAGCAGACTGAATTACATGTTCTTGTGAAGTAAAGGAAATTGATTCTGTAACCGTAAGGTCACATTCCCTCACTGGTCCTACATAAGGGTGATTTAATGTGGATAGAAGTGACCTTGCTTAAAAACAAATTGAATGTCATTTTATTTTCTATTCCTTGTCTAAACAGACCTGGTTGTGGACAGTGAAGGCTTATTTACATTTTACAGTCAACAAGCATTGGAAAATGATGTTCAAAGTATTAACTTTTTACTATTATTTGGCTCTTATCTTTTAAACCAAAGCCAGTGGCTGCATCCCAATATGCAACCGACCTTACTTGACATGTTTCAAGTGGGATTCGAACCGGCGTCTCTGGCTAACAAGGATGCTAATGACCGTGGTCTCTAGTATATGGCTTTTTGAGGCCACGAAGTTTACCCACAAAGCTCTTACAAGCTGCCCTACATTAGACTGGGTTTCCCCATACTGCCTTTGCGCAGCGTGATTTTATAACTATGTAAGTATAACCAATAATGTATTTTAAATGAAATGTTACATATAATGATATCTGTATGATGCTGACCAAAATTCACCTCTGACCTCAGCTGTCTTACAGTGAAAAGTCTCTACTGCATCAAAGCTGTCATCAACACTTGTTACACTCACAGACAGGAAATCAATCACGGCTCTTTGTCCTGCTGTCATCAGACCTGAATATAGTGGAAGAAAGAACATGTGATGAAAAATTGAGAAGAATTACTTTTTATTTTCCTTTTTCATAAATGATCCAATGTTCAGTGGTCAGTCTGACTCCATCAGCCCTCAAATGGAATTCTCAGATAATACGCAACAATCTGTCCGAAAATGATTTAGGTTTATTTATTAGCATACGATTGATCATATAAGGGTACCTTTACACAACAATAATGCACTGAAAATGAAAAATTGTCATTTTTTTGCAACCCCTGTTCACGCGGTTATGCAAAAACAACAACAAAAAAAACCCCGCTGTAATATGCATGTCAGGCCAGTAGTTGGC
This sequence comes from Pimephales promelas, assembly GCF_988280905.1. Classification (NCBI taxonomy): domain Eukaryota; kingdom Metazoa; phylum Chordata; class Actinopteri; order Cypriniformes; family Leuciscidae; genus Pimephales; species Pimephales promelas. Next base: position 31,369,006 of record NC_142775.1, on the reverse strand, counting down.
GATGTCATTTTGTAAAGAATCTCTACATGCATATAGACTTAACCATAGACTGTAAAAAAAGATGGACGACGCCCCTTCGCTCTTTTCCATCAGAGAGAACCGAAGCCGCCAGTGTCTCGATATGACGCTGACATCTTGGGACCTGAGTCTGCGCACTTGCGTGTTTCGGGACCAGTCATGCGCAGTCGTGAGCAGCAAAGCCGCGAAATCAAGGCCGCGCCCTCATTCTCGCTGAATCAAACGCAAGCACACGCCCCGCACTTTCATTAAGTGCCCTCTGTCTGCTTCGTTCTTCTCCAATGATGTCTGCTGATTGCAAAACCTCGTTAAAATAAGGTAAATACAACTACTAACCACATAATCAACATTATTAAAAAAAAGTCTGCAGGTGCTTTCAGTGACTACCACGCACAGAGAACCTGTCAATCACAGCTGTCAATTATGACGTCAGAGCACCGTTTTTTATCATCACATAACTAACTAAAAACAAACTTATTTTAAAAAACGAACACTTGAAATTACATCAACGTGATAGAAACTACAGTAAATGACAGAAACTATCTTTGGAAAAAGGATATGTGAAGTGTAATTTAATTGTTTAGTTGGTCTCGCGTCCCATTGAATAACATGGGGAGGCGGGGGTTATGAGCTATACTAGGACCGGTCACAGGGGGGGCAATCGAGACGTTTTGGCTTCACTTTTGAGGGTTTGTGTGGCACGCTTGGACTGAACACGTAATATGCATGCACATGACATGACACTGTTTTCACAAATTCGGGTTTTGTAGTTATTTAGGATTTATAATGATGACAATAACGATAATGGTATCCTTTTCAAAAACGTTCACTTTGAAACCCATTTTCAAAAATTCACATTCTTCTTCAGGTAAATGAATGGCCAAAACGCATAAAAGGTTTTCATTTGAAATTGGTGTTGTGTAAATGCCCCATAATTTGTCACAAATCACTTCTCACATTTGTACAGGAGTTTGTGTGAGAACCTATTTCAAAAATGATCTTGTAACTGACAAACAGAGCCTGTGATAAATTGTGTAAAGTGCACACAGATATTTCCATAAAACAAAAAGAGAGTCTGTGCGCAGGGCGACAAGCTTTAGTCTTGTAGAATATACTTGGCATAAAGAAATAGATGTCTCTACATCAAGTGAACATGTTCTCTATTTTACAGACAAGTAGAACACAAACTTTGCCTTTTTGTTCAAAGTGTGATATGGGAACAAAGCACTCTTGAGTATTTTTGGGTTTTACTTTACCTAAGAATAAATCACAGAATCAATTTTTAACACATTATAATTGAAATCCCTTTCAAGTATATATTTTCAACATCTAGAAGCTATTTCCGGCTTGCAAGACTCTGGTCTGCTGGGGAATGGGCAAATACTGAAATTCCAAACACCAACCACCAACAAATCTTGTTTCTAATGCTCGGATAGTGTTAAAGGCTATATTTCAGGTTGGTAAATCCAATGCACATGTCCAGTCCCAAGTGCCCATCTCAGGACACTGATTGTTTTTTATGGGAACCACAGCTTCTTACTCCAGCTATATTGACTTTACCAATTGGTGATTGGCTCTTTTATTAGAATGCAGGAATTATTTCACCATATTGTGCATTGCACTTTCTCCCATTCATTATTATTTGTGTGAACTGTTGGCATACATCTTTGCTATAAATACTCACTAAAATTCCATTTATATGTAATACAACCGATTTATTGTTGACCTTGAATGACTGTAATGCATGCATGCCCGTCAAAAGTATGTCTGTCACAAACGTGTACAAATTACCTTCAGTGAGGATTCCCTCCATGGTTTTTCCTCTTACTGACTAAATAAACTGTGCAATTGCAAAGAAACTGCAAGACGATCCCGCCTAGTAGTGGAAACACCTGATGGGGTGTTCAGTATATCACACACGGCATGTAAACAAAATTAATTTGTCCATCAATTCTTATTTGTATCAGTGCAATGCCTCTAAAACTAATAATACAACTGCTTCTTTCTTTCAGTAGTGCATGAATGGGTAATATAATAAATTGGCTGGCTAAATTAGATTCAGTATTCTTCATACTGAGATAATGTCCTCCCAGGACAGAGTTTATGAAACTGATGACCATAAATTTGAATGGAACAGTGTTTTATGTTACAGTCAAAGCACGGCTTGGGGGGAAAACACTACAAAATGGCGAGGAAAGATATAAGGAAACAAAAGTAGGTCAGATACAGATCTCAACCAACCCACAGCAGAGAAAAAAGACATCAAATAACAACGGACTGTAGGAAAGAAGGAGCCGAAGCTCACAGATGTGAATGATTTATGAATTGATGCTGATCAGTTGCTTTGAGCTTCACATTCTCCCAGCTAAACAAGAGGTAGTCGTGTCTCCTGTGCAGATATTTCCCTGGATTCTACATTCCCAATGGTTCACATTCCTTTGACTCTTGTTCATAAGCACTTGTTGGGTTGAGGAGATCTGAGTTCACCTGTTGAAGCAGAATATCGGTTTACTGTTTTGACAGTAGCTGTTTCTGTAGCCAGGATTTGTAACAGTTTGGGAAGTTAACAGGTAGGGAAACTACAATGTGAATATTTCCATATCTAGAGCATAAAACTTGAGGAATAGACGCATATGTGGAGCATGTGTTTGGCTTACAGACATGAGACTAGCTTGGAATTTTGGTAACGCTTCCTTTTACAGTCCAGTTAAATACTATGTACTTATTTTAGTAACTACAATTACTGGGTAATAACTAGTACTAACCCTGAACCTACCCCTAAACCTACCCCTGTTCCATGTACTTACCTTATATTAGCCAGTCCTTTCTAGGTAAGTACACTGTAAGTATACTGTAAGTACTGTACTGTAAAACGAAGCGTTACCGGAATTTTCTTACTATTGAATGCTGCTACTTCTGTTTGCTTTTAGAGGGGAAATCTGCCCATAACTGCTGGTCTAGGATCAGTTTTATTTGTAATAATAGCATTTTGGCGAAACAGATTTGGTGTTTGTTGACTTGCAAGCATCAATGGTTTCTATTTACAATGTGTATTGCAGCAATGAGAAATGTAGCCAATCACAAACACAGTTGATTTCTTGAACACAATGGCTAATCAAATATGTTTAAGTTAGAATCCACTCACCACTCAAAACACTGGAGTTTTTTTTCCAGTGCCGATTTCTGCACATTCGGAAATCCTCTCTTTATAACTCAACTCATAACAAAAAAATTGTAGAAATGATCTACAGTAGGCTAAATAAAAGATTCATTGTAGAGGAGCTTAATTGATTTAATGGAACTTTGTGACATTGCTGACAGATTTTTAGTTGTTGTAAAGGGAGTGCTCTCTGTGCACTTTATAGGCGAAATGTTTCGCTCAGAACTTTTGTTTTGCTGCATTAGGAAAGGAAATAGGCATTTATTATCAATTTATTTTCATTTTAAATCCTGTGTATGTATGCGTTTCTGTTACAATTACAGTGGTTTGTGAATAGCCGCTCTAATAAGTAGTTTATCGGGAACATTTATGCTGGAATGTGTAGATTGTTGCTAAAAGACACATAACTTGAAACTATTTCATGACATTCTATTTAAATTTGTTAAAGCAGCAGTCTGCAGTTGTTCCTCTTTGTCGCCATTTTTGTTCGAAATCTGCAATTGCAGTTATTCGTGGAATTATCGACTTTACGTGAGTTGTACTTCGACACGCCAAAGCGCGGATGAACACAATGTTTTAAATGGCAGTATCAGAATCACAGATTATTCTTTTTGGAAGTATGACAAGCATAATAATTTTAGTAAGTAACATCCACTTTTGTTCTGGTTCTGACATTGCAGTAAATCACGCTGATTGAATCTAAAAATTATTTGTCATATCACGCAAAACCCTGCAAATTATACTTTTTTCTGAAATTGTTAATGTTAATAACATCAGCATTGCTTGACTAGGTGAAATTCAAAATTAGAATATCGTGCAAAACTGATTTCAGTAATTCAACTTAAGGTAAAACTAATATAATATGGGGTCGTGTGGGTGAGCGGTTGTGCATCGAGTGGCCCGTGGTGGCGGTGGGGTTATGGTATGAGCAGACGTATGGTATATTTTATTAAAGGCATTTGGAATGCACTGAGATATTGTGACGAGATCCTGAGGCCCATTGTTGTGCCATTCATCAACGACAATCATTTCGGACTCCCCCAATACAGTAAAACAGCACATTTTAGAGTAGCCTTTTATTGTGGCCAGCCTAAGGCACACCTGTGCAATGATCATGCTGTATAATCAGCATCTTGATATAAGACACCTGTGAGGTGGATGGATTATCTCGGAAAAGGAGAAGTGCTCACTAACACATATTTAATCAGATTTGTGAACAACATTTGAGAGAAATGGGCCTTTTGTGCACATAGAAAAAGTCTTAGATCTTTGAGTTCAGCTCATGAAAAATGGGGGCAAAAACAAAAGTGTTGCGTTTATAATTTTGTTCAGTGTAGTTTTTTACTCCTCAAAACTGTCGCTAGTTAGTAGATCTCAATCGCTCTCCTTCAAAAACAGCTCAGCTAAGTCTCAAAAAAACTTGATTTGATGATTTGAAGCACCCTTGTTTGTATTCCACAGGTATTACACAGTCAACAAATCAATGATTAATACATTGCCTATTTTTGTAGATAGTTATTGTATTGATGACCAAATGGAAACTCCCTGTTCACTCATTCATTACAAAGAAAAATTCTGCGGCAAGCTGTTTTTCTGCATCAGTAGTCTTCCAAACACACAACATCGCCTATCAAAAACCCATTTATGTCATTAAACAGCAGAACGCTGATATATGACTGGGGGAACATTGGCTTGCTGTCAGTGTATTAATGGGAAGATGAAGCTTTAAAGGCTCTATGATTGGACAAGCTCTTGGTTTGTAATGGACTCATATGTCTGACTGTCTCAGTTCAGGTTGGTGTCATGTGATATTACCAGGGTATTGTCATGTCAACTGTAAAATCTAATCAACAAATTCATCCCATAATTCCAAGTGGTGTCGCTTTCCTTGTCTGTGTCTGATGTGTGATTAGAGTCTGTGTTTTTATTTGTTAAACTAACATGCTCCCATCCATGTGAAATGTATTGAACTCCGGCCCCGCTGTTATGTGACGGGAATGATTTCTCTGCTGTTTTGGCGGCGTATGGGGGAGTGCTGGAAAAGGTGAGCGTATATCTCTGTTATTGTTTCTAATCTAAAAGGATATTCCATCATATTATGACAGACTTTCTCCAAGCATGTTAATGTATTTTGTATCACCAGCCAGTTCACTGACCACTGAGATTAAATGTCAACCACGTCCACTACAGACTGAGAGACTTCATTTCACATCGTGAAGATTAGAAACACAGCTTCAATACATTTGAGAAAACAGCAAGACTGAAAGGGCGACCATGGACAAATTCACTATTTATTCATTTCTTTTTTCCCCCCTCTGAATTTATAAGATGACAAAAGAAGATTGACAGAGTTACATAGAAACTCTTTTTCTAAGGATAAGGCTGTTCTTCCAGAAAAGGAAGTTTTGCTCTTTTTCATATGGACCACAAATTTAAAAAAAAAAAAAAACATAAAAGTAAAATCATAAAAATAAGTCCAGTCAACTCATGCGCTACATTCTAAGGGGTTTGAAGTCAGACAATAGATGTATGTGACGAACAAACTGAAAATTATATTGTTATTCATTGAATAACCTTTGGCATTAATATACTGACATGAAGGGCACATTGCATCATCATGAAATCATTTGTTGCGGTATATAATTTTGTCACTATGCCATGATATTTTGGGTAATGAATCAATTTAAACAGGCAAAATAATATTAGTCATATTACGCTATTAAATAGATACTTTCGAGCACATAATTGACCTCTATCCCTAAACCTAACCACATATTAACAATACACATAGCGTCATCCCCAAATAATAACCTATAAGAACTGTAACCATAGTCATGTTAAAACATGTTAAGAAATTCATTACCTAAAGTCATTTAGTTTTATATCCAAGTAGCACATGCACATTATATCACTTATCGAGTAATACGTGTAAAATAAGTGGTAAAATATAGGAATCCCATAATAACAGAAACATTGTAATGGCATTTTTTTAAAGTGCATTTTTGCAACCACAACTGACAGTTTACCATAAATGTTTACAGTTCTTGTTTTCCATTCATTAATTCATTCATTCATTCATTCATTCAATTATATTTTTATGTTTTTTTTTTATGTTTAAGGATAGGGGTCAGTATAGGTCATCAAAAATAACTCCTGTTTTTTTTATAATATAATTTTATAGTTTAATTTCCAGATACAATAATCACTGATAAAATGCAAATAATTAAATGTGTAACCAATAATAAATCTTCCTTTTGAAATAAAGACAACATTTTAGCTAGCACAATTATCATGACATTTTGCAAAACTAGCTTCATTATCATAAAAAATAGAGCTATATTCTGTAGATTGCTGCTCTTGATGTCAGTCTATTGCTGCCAAAGGTTTCTCACCGAGATCATCAAAACACACTGTACTGACTGAGGTGCTTTATTTATTTGATGCCAGGGGAATGAGAACATGTTGCTGTTAAAATGAAATAACAGCATAGAGGTTTACAATAACACGAGGGTGAGTAAATAGTGACTTTCAACTCATTTGAGGGTGATTAACTCCTTTATTGCTTGATCGTCTGAGTATCATCTAACATGTCACTCACCTGGAGAGCACGAGACTGAGACGGGAACAAGACTGTAGAAACAATATATGAATATGATTGTGCCTTTTGTGTGCCTGTCTTCCCACTAACCATCTGTTCTTTCACGTAGTTGAGTGGCTTGAGTGGAGCAGCACAAATCTGGCCAGACCACAACATGAACATGTATAGAAGACAGACGAATACCAAATCTCCTGATCTCTCGTTTATCCAGCTAAATATGGCTCTTCTGCTCTCTGCCCATCTGTTTCATGCATGCACACACACAAACATATTCCTCATGTCTTTGTTCTTCATATTTTCAATTCATCAACATTGCTGCGAGAGTTCTCTTCCTTCTCTCATTACATGTTCCATCTTCAGCTCATTCCCAACGCTCTGCTATCATCTTATTCCGCCATCATATGGCATTTTGTATTACTCTATCTCTTTTCTGTCCATTCCCATCGTTCCTCCAACCATCACTACACTCAAGAGAGATGCCACCAAGAGCTGGAATATGTTCCTTTTTATCTTATATATAAAACAGATTTTAGCCTGAAAGAAGTATCCAGCGAAAATATTCAATGCTCAGAGGTTGTTCTTGCATCACTCATGAGACTTTGTAGCATTCACTGTCATGTTTAATTTAAGGCTAAAGCAGGTTTTATTTTTTACAATGTTAAAATGCTTTCTCATTTCTCAGAGACAACTAATTAGTTCACCCAAAAGTTACTTACTCACCCTCATTTCACAAATGAAGATATTTTTAATGAAATATAAGAGCTTTCTGTCCCTCCATTGACAGTCTACACAACATCCACTTTCAAGCTCTAGAAATTTAGTAAAGACATCATTAAAGTAATCCATGTGACTCCAGTGGTTTAGCCTCAGTTTTATGAAGTGGCACACGTGCTTTGTTCGTGAAAAGAAAAGTAGGACTTTATTTACAAAATATTAATCTCTGACGCATGTTCACGCAACAATGTCTGGTCGCATGTCAACACAACATGCATACATCAGGGAAATTAACAACGCATTCTCACCCCAAGGCGTCACCTTTGACCATGCTTCAATATTTGACGTTTTAGGCGCCCTTTAGCGTCACTTACATGACGCGATCCTACGGCGTCATCTAACTGACGCTAAAGGAAAGCGTCAGTTAGAGGAGGCGGTTAGGTTTAGGTGTGGGGTGGGGGTAGGGTACACGCGATCCTAGGGCGTCATCTAACTGACGCTAAAGGGCGCCTAAAGCGTCAGATATTGAAGCATGTCCAAATGCTTCCCAAGGCGTCAGTTAGGTGACGCCTTGGGGGTGAGAATGGGCTGAAATTAATGACATAATTGTCATTTTGGGTGCATTTACCCGTTTTTTTAAGAAAACAATAAAAAACGATCACAGATTACACAAAAATATTAAGCACCGCCCCACTGTTGTTTCACCATTGATAACAAGAAGAAATGTTTCTTGATCATTAAATCAGCATTTGAGGATTATTTCTGAAGGATCATGTGACTCAAGACTTGAGTAATGATGCTGAAAATTATGCTTTGCCATCAGAGGAATAAATTGCATTTTAAAATATATGAAAAATAGAGTTTTTTCCCCACACAATATTACTCTTTTAAAGTATTTTTGGTAAAATAAATGCAGCATTAGTGATCATAAGAGGCATTTAAAAAGCTTACCAGCATCAAACGTTTGAGCATTAGTATAATATACTGAGGTGTTGTTTTACGGCATTCTCCAAAAAGAAAATTAAGTAAACAACTGAAGTTGTTGTAACTGTATGCATGTATGTGGGTGTGTGTGGGCTGTCTGCTCTGTGGACAGTCTGTATGTGATCACTGATCCAGGAGACTTTTGCCAATCTGCTCTGCGCACCTGCCCATGGTAACATACCAATCCAAAGCCCCAAGAACCCGCCAGCTGCTCCCAGAGCCAACCCCCCCCCCCCAACACACACACACACACACACACACACCACACTTACTGTTATTGGCACCCAGAACTTTCCAAACAAGTTCATGCAAATCACAACTAAATTTGCAAACATCCACAAAAAAAAAAAAAATTAAAAATAACTAAAAGGAGATTACTCTTCAGCATTTCTTCCATACAGTGCACTATAAATGCAATTTATGACACTTAATGCCGGTTCACACCAAAAATGCTAACGATAAAGATAACTGGACAACAATAACTGTATTAGCATTCACACAACATTCTTTTCTATTCTAAAGGTGCCCTGGAGTTGTCATCTGCTGCTTTAAATACTCAAGCTAAAGCAGGTTGGATTGGCTTTCAATGTTTTTTTTGTTTTTTGTTTTACATATTTACTTAAATTACTTAAATTTACTTATTGTAGAGTTAAAGCTACACTGTGTGATTTTTACCCCCATCTAGCATTGTAAAGATATATGACCATCCAGTGACCCCCCTTCTTTTGTAATGTGTAATATGTAATGTGTTCTAATGCAACAGTCAGTAAGCAATTTCACTCCTGACACAAACATAACCCTCCCTTAGTCTCACTGCATGTCCAGACGGGCCCAGACGTCAGCTCTGATACTGTTACCCAGCCAAGACAGTCACCAATTATAGCCTGGAATGGGTAACAGAGTTAGCAAGGCCACCTATCGTCTGCCAGGAACAGGTGAACCATGAGACCATCCTTTTTACACATATTCCTGCCTTTACTTCCAACATTGGTCTTCTGAAATTGAATGAAATTATCATTCTCCACCCAAAAATGTAAATTACTGTCATCATTTACTCACCCTCATGTCATTCTAAACTTGAAGGCTTTATTTCTTCTGTGGAACATAAAATATATTTTGAAGAACGTTGGGAACCAAACAATCAGAGTCCATTGACTGGAAACTCACGAGGGAGAGTAAATGATGAGAGAATTTTCATATTTGGGTGAAGAATCCCTTTAAAAGTTAACTGGATTTGGGGTTTGGTTACATACTGTAAATCTTTTTTTTTATTTATTTATTTTTATTTTTTTATTTTTTAAGCTACGACACTTGCAGGATACATCAAAAGTTTAAGGGGAATTTGATTTCTCATGCCGTGACCATTTAATACAAAACATCTTCCAGGAGGTGGCATTATTTTTAGTGTAAAAAAAAAGTGGACTATGTTTTTGTCCTTAAATTGCAGCTATAGAGTTGAGAAATGGGCTTGAATAACACGAAAGACCCTCGTCTGATGAAAGTTTACTACTATAATGCATTAAATTGAATTGTTTCTTGCATTTGACCTACTCACCATCAGTCCAATCAACTGCTGACTGAAAAGATGTAAGAAGCTTGGAAATTGTCCAGGAGCCCAACAGGAAACACAGTACGACAAACTATTCAACCCAGGAGCCCAATAATAGAAAGCAGCCCAAGCTGGGCACTATTAGACTGTGTGCCACTTTACGAATGTAACAAATGGCCAAACTCCTGAAGCATTCTCGAGATTGCAAACTTTTTTTTTTTTATCACACTATCAGTTTAAACCCATTTCTCTGCAACAAAATCTTAATTCAGAGCAATTACGCTGCAAATTTCCCTCCTTCAGTGCTAGCATTATCCGTCAGACAATCCTCGCATTTCTCTCAAGTAGGCAATCTTATGGATAGTCATCCATCATCACACACTCTCAGCTTTCTATCCATTTCGGAAAGAAAGAGAGAAACCCAAGACCCTCAGCCTATTCTTAGCCTTCTGCTTGAACCATGTCTTTACAATTACACTTTACATTTATTCACTGCACAGACACCTTTATTCGAATACCCTCATCGAAAAACATGTCAACAGCTGACCAGAAAACAATAAGCACACGCTGTAAACATGAGTTACAGTCTCTAGTAAACCAACAACAGGTCTCCAAACAGCTGCTGTTTATGAAGGATGAGGGAGGATGTGAAATAGAATGGCTTTGAGAAAGATAGGAAGATATCAGTCTTTAGATAACTTCAGATAAATATTCCTCCACAGGCAATCGCAGGAAGGAGGGAGAGAATTCGATTAGACTGTCATGGCGTCTCAGAAGCATTAGCTGATAAGATGGAGGAGAAAAAGATAGAAAGAAAGGGGGGAAAAAACCTAATGATGATTGTCTCTGTCCCTTGGGAAAGATGTTGTTCATACACTGGAAACACTTATTCCCTTTAGAGCTGAATATTACCAAGGCCGATAATGGAAGTAGCAACATTGGTGCTTGTATTAACTGGACCATTTTTTGTGCATAAAATTGTAATTATAGTAATTTAACAATTTAACCGATCACTTGTTTAGCGCTCATGTAAACACTACATTCAGATTCACCAATCAGAATGAATTCAGTTAGCTTGAAACAAAAGGCATGCAAACAATGAATGGCGACTGCAGAAAGCAAAAGCTGAATCCAGGACTTTTTGTACGATCTCGATGGACGGACATGTCCAGGAAAAAGAGGATGGTAACCCCTACTACTCAGCTTTCACCAACTAAGTTACTCAGCTTTCTCCACAGAACAAGAGCCTGCTAGCTTAGCTTCCAAAAAAAGATGGCTGAGACTGTGTGTACATTCCGTGAGTGAGACACCCATCCTCTATGTGCAGGTTGAAAACATTCAGCCCCTACTAATGACTGTAGCCTACTCTTTAGCCTCTGGCCAAAACAAATCCTCAGATGACACAAAATTAAGATTTTTGCGTCATCAGAGGATTTTTTTTTTTCCTGACAAAAAATACATAAATCTCCAACGCATTCTCACCCCAAGGCGTCACCTTTGACCATGCTTCAATATTTGACGTTTTAGGCGCCCTTTAGCGTCACTTACATGACGCGATCCTACGGTGTCATCTAACTGACGCTAAAGGAAAGCGTCAGTTAGAGGACGCGGTTAGGTTTAGGTGTGGGGTGGGGGTAGGGTACACGCGATCCTAGGGCGTCATCTAACTGATGCTAAAGGGCGCCTAAAGCGTCAGATATTGAAGCATGTCCAAATGCTTCCCAAGGCGTCAGTTAAGTGACGCCTTGGGGGTGAGAATGGGCTGAAATCTCTTGTCTCAGGTGGACATGAGGGTGGAAAGCATGGTAATTTGACAATACAGGTTTCCTACTAATACAAAGATTAATGCTAAATCCTGAAGTATCACTTTAACCATAAATAAGCAGCAAATTCATTTAGCAACTAAATTTGAATTAAGTTACAACAATGGCATTCAAACCTATTATAATCAATGTGTGAAGAGAGTAGTTCCTATACATTATTTGCTACCAGTGCTATGTTTTCTTTTCCCACCTCAGAGCTTATAATATATATTAATCTGCATATTTCCTACAAAGGTTTTAATATTATTATTATTTTTATTATTATTATTGCAAATGTTTACCGCTATAGAAATGCTAAATATCGATGAAATGTCACGAGTGCTGACATAATTGTCTAATTCTATTGATACTTAAAATGTCATGAAAAACTCATTTGGAAACACTTTTTACAAATAAAAGTTGCGTCATATGACATAATTGCAACGTACATGTTTTTTCCATCAAAGAACTGTCATCAGTAACATTTTTACAACAATTTGGGGATATCTGGGATGTGAAAGATATAGAATTCGCACTATTCATAAAATGCATTATGGAGACGTCTCACGGGTTGTTTTTTTTTTAAATTATGCAATGACATGCCTGTTTTTACACCAATTAAATGATAAAAATCGCCCTTTAAAACAAAATGAGAAAGGTATAATGTCCACTCAATCATCCACACATCCAAAGTGTTATAGGTTCATGATGATGAACTGTTTGATAGACACAACCACACTGTCTCATCATATAGGTGACGCCTTTGAAATTGTGTCTACATCCGACACACATGGCACCCTTTAGTGTTAATCAATCCGGTCTCATCCCAAGACGTCATATAACTGACGTTTTGGGACGTCTTTTGACCATACGTCAATATTCGCCTTTTTAGGGCCCCCTTAAACGTCGGTAGATGAGGTTATGGGATCCTAACTCTACCCCATACCTAAACCTAACCCTAAACCTAACCCGTCACCTAACTGACGTTAAAGGTAAAGCGTCAGTTATATGACGGCCCGGGATCGCCATCTACCGACGTTTAAGGGGGCCCTAAAAAGGCGGATATTGACGTATGGTCAAAATACGTCCCAAAACGTCAGTTATATGACTTTTTGGGATGAGACTGTGTTATGTTAATATGAAACGCAGATATAACCAAAGCGTGTTATATTGACACTAAAGGGTGCCATGTGCGTCGGATTTAGACCCAATGTCAAAAGCCTCACCTATATGATGCCCCGGATGAGAATGCGTTGTTATGTGACAATGTGGAAAGAGAGTAAGAGTGTGAAACCTGAAAAAAAGAGTCGCATTGGTTTCAACTGCCCCCCTAAATGAGGTTAATGTGGTGGATTTGTTCCAGCCCTTTAGATCTAGATCAGTCTGAAGGCATCTGTACAACCCATCACTCACTGATATTGCCTTTCTACCACCACCCGGGATACTATACGCACAATTACTCTTGACCCACTTCTATACACCAGAAAGCTGCAATCTGACAACATTTCCTGTTTGTGAATGCAGAATATTCAGTAACACACTCTTAGACAGGTACGCACTGACGCTGCTGAATACAGTTAGCACTCTTCAAACCGCTCTGAAAGCACAGAGGATCTCTCTATAACCAAATTCACTCCAATAATTGTGTGTACAGAACTTAATTGAACTTCTAATGGGCTATTTGCACGCATAAGTTCTGCATTCGACGCAAGGATGCTCGTCAGTTTCCGGTTGAGGAGATTAAAGCGGAGGAAAACCGAGGAAAATTTACTGTCCTCCCGTCTTTGAAATGAAACTTTCATACATTTAGATGTCAGTTATGTTTATTTCATATAATTTTAAAAAGAAGCATAAACAGAATGAGGGGTGTCTGTTTTTGTGACTTACGTTTCCTTACTATAACCATGGAGTATAAAATTCAATTTAAATTATCGGTATTGCATTGGACTCTTCGATCGAGCATCCTTAGACCTTCACTGGAAATACTGCCGTGCATAGAGCCCATTGTTAAAGCAATGACAGCACTTTCATTTGGACACTGAACTCTCATCTGAGGTGCTAGAAAACCTCCCAAACCATAGCCAATTTTAACACTGTTTCTCTCAACTAAAGAGATTCTATCCTATTATCACTGCAGTCTAGATGAAACAATACCCTCCAGAGAGAGAAAGCTGTTTAAACGCAGCAGCTTAATGAGCATAAACAAAACACGCTCCCTATGTCGACACCAATTTACTAACAACCGCTGGACATTATTACATCTTTGTTTTCAACTCTTGTAACAATTCTTTCACCTCATGAAGCTGTTTCTAACGCAATATTTCTTGTTTAGCCTAATGCAATGAGAAGACCATGTGAACAGACTCTAACTATAGTATTAGTAGTAGTAGTGGAGTGTCAGTAGACTGTTAAGATTGGGTATTAGTAGATTAAGTTGTTAGTAAAATGTCAGTTGTGGGACCATCAAACTAGCAGACAGTCGACTAATAATGAGAGTTAGTAGACATGAAGCTGTAAACTTGTAAATAGAATGTCTAAAGTGGACCATTGAAATAAAGTGTTACCTTGTTAGTTGCCATTCTACCCACTTATTGTCCCTGTGGACACCATCAACATGGGGGACGGGCTCCTCAGGACAAACAAACGTACAATTCAGAAATAGCAGAAACATTGCATTGCCAACTGCCAGGCAGTGTAGATTCAATGACCCTCCCCCCCCTTAGGGAACTTGTAATGACAGGATTTCAATCAATAATATATTCATATTTCATAATTAAAATTCATAATGTGGTACTACTAATACACTGTGTGAGTTAAGCAGACTGAGGTCAATCTAAAAGGAAACTTATCACACACACAAGTTTATTTAATAAATAGGAACATCCGATTGACACACGTCTAGTTATAAAATACTAACCTAACCCTAACAGAAAACGTTCAAAATCTTTTTCATAATAAAATGTGACAGTAAAGACATTTATAATGTTATAAAATATTTTAAAGAATTCTGGGTAATTTATCAGCACAACTGTTTTCACCATTAATAATAATAAAATTTCTTGAGCAGCTAATCAGCGTATTACACTGATTTCTGAAGGATCATGTGAATCACTGAAGACTGAAGTAATGATGCGGAAATTACAGCTTGGTCATCACAGGAATAAATTACATTTTGAAATAGATTACATTGAAAACAGCTATTTGAAATTGCATCATTTATAGTAATTATAACAGTAACTGCATGTAACTTGTGTAACAAAGACACTGTAAAATTAAGTGTTACCAATTATTTTGACTATATTGGATGAAACTAAATATCCCAAACTGTTGAAGTTAAAAAAAATGTCACAGTTAGTGTTGCCCTAACCTGAACTCTAACCCTAACCCTAGTCCTAAAATACTTTCCATTTTCAGAATAACCATAAACTATGTTATTTATGAATTTTTTCTCATGAGTGTGCTCAGTTTTGTCTCTAAACTTTGTAGACGTGGACATTTCCCCCCCAAAGTATAGCAATCCGAACCCATAGACACACTGAGTCACACTCACCTCATAGTCATGTTCTCTTCTTCTCTTGCTGTGAATATAATCCAGAGATCTTTTGCATTGCTCCAAACACTTCCTTGCTCTCTTTGTAACTCTTTGCATAGAGAGCTCTGTGATTTACAAAGCTGCTTCCACTCAACAGAGCTCCCATGGGCTAATGTCTTCCACAACTATCTCATCTGATTGCCTGAGCCATATTAGAGAGAGAGAGAAAGAAAGAGAGAGAGAGAGAGAGAGAGAGAGAGAGAGAGAGAGAGGGAGGAGTCACAATATATATAGGAGTCTATTAAAAAAGAAAGGCAAATTCCTCAGAACAGAGCTGTATGCTTGATGAATTGAGAAAGACAGACTCACCAAATCTCTGATTACATCTGCTTAGCAAAGAGCAGCTGCTTTGAAACGATGACACAGGACTTCTGCTGGCCATGAAATTGTTTTGGGGGAGGGGAAGCTAGACACGAGGGGTGCTGAAATGTGTAACGTACACATTCATACAGTATACACACATTATGTACTTCAGTTAACAAACAAACAGAGCAGGGTGTGAGAGGTTTGCTGTAACCGACTGGTAAGCTAAACTCATCTTCTTTTAGAGGCTGTTTTAGCGCTCATATGACTGTTGCTGGTCCTCATCTGCATAACAAAGACCCTTAACCCTTTTAAACTACAAAAGTTTTTTTTTTTCTTTCTGACAAAAAGACACAGAAGCGATGATGGCGAGTGAGAAAGTTTTGAATTCCCACATTCACTACAAATCTAAAATAATAAAATATATTAATTGAAAAAAGACAAAACACACACACACACACACACTCATATTTATACTCATATATAAACTAACCTTAAGGATTATTAGGAACACCATACTATTTGACCCCCTTTCACCTTCAGAACTGCCTTAATTCTACGTGGCATTGATGCAACAAGGTGCCGAAAGCATTCTTTAGAAATGTTGATAGGATTTACCATATTGATAGGATTATCTACCAGTTGATGGAGATTTGTGGGATGCACATCCAGGGCACGAAGCTCCCGTTCCACCACATCCCAAAGATGCTCTATTGGGTTGAGATCTGGTGACAGTACAGTGTACAGTGAACTCATCTAGATGTTTTAGTACAGTGAACTCATTGTCATGTTCAAGAAACCAATTTAAAATGAATTATCCGTATGGAAGTAGCCATCAGAGGATGGGTACATGGTGGCCATAAAGGGATGGACATGGTCAGAAACAATGCTCAGGTAGGCTGTGGCATTTAAACAATGCCCAATTGGCATTAAGGGGCCTAAAGTGTGCCAAGAAAACATCCCTCCACACAATTACACCACCACCAGCAGCCTGCACAGTGGTAACATGGTATAATGGATCCATGTTCTCATTCTGTTTATGCCAAATTCTGACTGTCTCAACCAAAATCGAGATTAATCAGACCAGGCAACATTTTTCCAGTCTTCAACTGTCCAATTTTTGTAAACTCTTGCTAATTGTAGCCTCTTTTTCCTATTTGTAGTGGAGATGAGTGGTGCCCGGTGGGGTCTTCTGCTGTTGTAGCCTATCCACCTCAAGGTTGTGCGTGTTGTGGCTTCACAAATGCTTTGCTGCATACCTTGGTTGTAACGAGAGGTTATTTCAGTTAAAGTCGCTCTTCTATTAGCTTGAATCAGTGGCCCATTCTTCTTCAGTTCAGGAGATTGTCTGGTGAGGACCACACCCCTAAATGCATGAAAGCATCTGCCATGTGCATTGCATTGGTTGATTAGATAATTGCATTATTGAGAAATTTAAAAGGCGTTCCTAATAATCCTTTAGGTGAGTGTATAGACCATTTCACAAGATGTAAACAACACTGGTCCAGAAGCACTTCCTGTTTCAGTTTTTTAACACTACATAAAAGCTGGGATAAAATACAACCAACAGAACATTTAAAACTGAATCAAAAATTTAAACAAACATCTTTAAGATGTTTTCTTTACATGTGAAATAAAGAAAGCAGTTAGAAACTGAAACAGGAAGTGTTTCTGGACCAGTGTTGTTTACATCTTGTGAAATGGTCTATACACACACACACACACACACACACTGGCCACTTTGTTGGGTGCACCTTGCTAGGACCGGGCTGGACCTGCTTTTGCCTTCAGAACTGCTTTAATTCTTAATGGCATAGATTCAACAAGCTGCTAGAAACTTTTATCAGAGATTTTGGTCCATATTGACATGAAAGCAGTTGCTGCAGATTTTTCTGCTGCACATCCATGATGTTAATCTCCCAAAGGAGCTTTATTGGATTGGGATCTGGTGACTGGAGGCCGTTCGAGTACAGTGAACTCATTGACATGTTCAAGAAACCAGTTTGAGATGATTTGAGCTTGTGACATGGCGAGTTATGCTACTTGAAGTAGCCATTGGAAGAATGTACACTGTGGTCATAAAGGGATGGACATGGTCAGCAAATCAATACTCAGGAAGGCTGACATTATATAATGCTCAATACTAAAGTGTGGTAAGAAAATGCACCATTCTGAACTGTTGATACAAAGCAGGATGGATCCATGCAACTTGTTTATGCCAAATTCTGACCATACCATCTGAATGTTGCTGCAGAAATCGAGACTCATCAGACCAGGCAACATTTTCCCAATCGTCTGTTGTCCAATTTTGGTGAACCCATGCAAATTATTGAATGGAGAGGCACCCGGTGTGTCATCTGTTGCTGTAGCCCATCTGCTTCAAGGTTCGACGTGTTGTGCGTTCAGTTCTGCAGACCTCAGTTGTAACAAGTGGTTATCTGAGTTACTGTTGCCTTTCTATTAGCTGGAACCAAGTTTCTGAAACACTCATCTGGCACTAACAACCATGCCACATTCATAGTCATTTAAATCACCTTTCTTTTCCATTCCGATGCTCGGTTTGAACTTCAGCAGATCGTCTTGACCATGTCTACATGCCTAAATGCATTGCAGCATGTGATTGGCTGATTAGATATTTGCGTTAATGAGCAGCTGAACAGATGTCCCTAAAGGGGCCTGTGGGTGTGTATGTATATGGAAATCAAAAATAGAAAACCGTTTATAAACACTTGATATTTTTCTGTTAATTATCATCACTCAAGTTTTACAAAATAACCAAGGCACTTCAGCAAGGACTTTTATTTTGTGGAAAAAACAAAAAAACAAAAAAAAAAACAAAAGTACGAATGATTACAACTTAAAATGTTGAGGGTTTTTTGAGGTTGGTTGAAGTTGGTTTCGTAGGGACAGTTTACACGACATTGTTTTAAAAAAAAAAAAACAACCTTTTTATTAATTTCAGTAATGACTGAATTTAGCTAAGACTACATTCAGACCCACCTTATTACAACCTTCATCATTTGAAATAAACTTTCCTCCCTTTCATGATGCAATCATTCTCATTATTATTATGACCTTTTGTTCTTTGGACAAGCGTGTCAAGCAAGTTTGCTTTTGCATTGCTAACTAACTATTAAATATAACCATTTTCTTATATTATTCATTATTTTAAGAGTCAGATTTGTTTGGCAAAATCAACCTAAATTTCACAAGAGATTATAACAAATCCACTGAAGGTCTTATGATCATAATAACAACAATATATGTATATCTTATTGATAAATAAAAATTTCTAAACAAGGATAAAACATTATTATTATAATTTTTTTATTTATCTTTTTCAGTTTCAGTTTCATGGCAACAAATTCCTTTGATCTGCTCCACTCTCCCCCAGCACTCAAATCTATTTTTAACTTTCATTCCCTTAGTAGTGTAAAACAATTTTCTGAAGCATACGGCACACAATTTATTTGAGGCAGAAAGACATACATTTATGAGAATTTGATTGCAATTCATTATCCTGCTGAAAACGTTGAAAAATGAGTTTAGCTTTCTTGTTCTGAGTGGGTTAAAAAGCATGCACTTTTAATTTGTGGCATGAAAAAGAGTTTCGTTCTCTTTACAAAAAAAAATGTATGTAGGTGTAGTTATCTAACATGAGAGCACTGTGTTCAGAGTACAGTCATTTGACTTGTTTGCAAAAACTAAAGCACATTTTCTGAATACAAAATCAAATCCATACTTTAGAGGGTTGTCCTTACACAAATATGGCATAAAAGGCTCAAAAAAGCCAAGAACCACCAAAACCTCAATCCTGCAGCCAAAACCAGTAGCTCTTCCACCCTTCTGCCAGACCTGGACAAGAGAATCTACAAGCAGATATGAGAGAGAAACTTTAACTCGTCACAGCAGTCATTTTTGTTGTTTTATAGTCATTTCCCAGTGTTATTCCTTTATTTCCTTCCGTGCTAAAGGCATGAATTATGGTGAGAAAATAATTTTTCATTGCTCTGTCCTTTGACAGAGGGTTTGATGAATAGGCTTTAACT
This sequence comes from Pimephales promelas, assembly GCF_988280905.1. Lineage (NCBI taxonomy): Eukaryota > Metazoa > Chordata > Actinopteri > Cypriniformes > Leuciscidae > Pimephales > Pimephales promelas. The sequence continues at coordinate 31,349,237 of NC_142775.1, read as the reverse complement.
TCTCCTCCTCACCCAACACATTCTTACCCCAATGCGTCACCTTTGACCATGCTTCAATATTTGACGTTTTAGGCGCCCTTTAGCGTCACTTACATGACGCGATCCTACGGCGTCATCTAACTGACGCTAAAGGAAAGCGTCAGTTAGAGGACGCGGTTAGGTTTAGGTATGGGGTGGGGGTAGGGTACACGCGATCCTAGGGCGTCATCTAACTGACGCTAAAGCGTCAGATATTGAAGCATGGTCAAATGCTTCCCAAGGCGTCAGTTAGGTGACGCCTTGGGAGTGAGAATGGGCTGCAACACCACACAGACACATAAATTATTAAAGCAAATCTCAGTGGCAGTGAAAATGTATAGCCACAAACAACACATGAATAAACAGCCATGAAAGATACAAACAGAATCTACCAGTTTAAAGGCATGAACCTCTAAGCATTGAAGCTTGAAGCTTTCATTGCAACTGCCAGCAGGTTATTGTCCAGTCATCATAACCATCTACACACTTCACTGAATTTAAGTTTCAATAATGATAAAGGTTTACTCTTAATTGCTAATAAATAATAATAATAATTATATTACAAAAATAATGAATACTATGTTTAAATATTAATTCAATCATTATCATTATTTTTTTGATGGAATTTTAAAGCACGAGTTACAATGACCTGGTGGCTTGGTCTGTTGAGATAAACACACTTGGCTGGGGAATACTCACATGAGATTGAGTATAGAATTCTAGGATTCACAGCTGTTTGGCCGCTAAGACCAAGCACTTTGTGTAACAATGACATTTTATTTTAAGAAATATTGCATGAACACCTAAAGCAGGTGTCACAGGCTGTGATATTGTTGTAAATGCAGCAGCAAAGGTTCTCAGGCAAGGTCAATCAAGGTTGGTCATTGGGGACTTTGGTGGGAGGAGATAATTCAGGACAGTGTCATGTAACTCAAGAGGATACAAGAACTAAACAACACTGTAAAAGGTATAGAATCTATAGAATATATATATATATATATATATATATATATATATATATATATATATATATATATATATACTGTATATATATATATATATATATATATATATATATATATATACACATACATTATACATCAAAAATATATAGTCAGATATATTTCAAAATATGTTTTATAATATACAAATAAATATATTGCTGATATACTGTAGTTCTTAAAATATATTTGTATAACTATTCTCATGTATAATTTAATTAAAGAGCAGAAAATATTTTGTTTTTAATGCACTGGTCAATTTTGCATTTTTACTTAAAGAATGCATTTCATCAATCGTAAAAAAAAGTTGTTATTCATCAAATTTAACACATACATGTTTTCACGGTTTCATTCACAGTCCAGCCTGGGGGAAGAAGGTTTGATGTTGTATTGTACCTATTATGGAGCAGAATAAAGACAAAAAATAAACAGTAGAACACAGATATGAGGGCAGATAAAAGAAGAAACGTGGATGCTGATTTGGGGGAACAAATGGAAAGCAGGCCACAGTTTTGTGAGAAAGTGTGTATGTAAATGAGTGTGTGAATGAGTTCATCAGTGTTTGGCCAGCTACAGTGTGTGCACAGCTTGTTTCATTTCCTGTGGGACAAAAATGTCTCCGCCGTTCCCGCTTTCTCTCCATCACCCCATTCGCCTCCCTTCTCCTCAGAAGCAAATTTACAATGACATCAGCTTCCGCCAAAACACGGGCAGTTGCCATAGCAGCACACAAAGACATTTTTGGGAGGGGGGGCGTTGCCTGGCTGACACATTCAAACATGAGGCCGACCAATCCCCTCACCCTGCGCTCAATAGACATTTTCACCGCCAGATGCTCTGTTTGTAAAGCCTTTAAAGACATTGGCTGATTGCATGTTTGGCCTTTCACTTGGCCCGGCCTTTTCTCTGCTCTCCATTATAGTTTGAACCGCAGCCATCCACAATGCACTCTGGCCTTTTCCATTGTTTTCTCACTGTGGTTCTCAAACTGTGGGATGACTCTGGAAAATAACAATTCTAAAAATGCAAAAACAAATTTTTTTATTTATTTTTTTATAATGTTTTATTTCTAATTCTAGGGTTTTTGAAAGACTCTATGCATAACTTAACATAATGTGGCTTGCCTATGAATGTTTTTTAACTTTACCACCAACTTCACCACCAGTCAGTCACAATTAAATACATTTGAGGGGTGCAATTATGCTAAATTATTAGCATTTGAAATAAACTTTTTTTTTTAAGTTTGCATATGTTTAGTATCATATTAGGTACATCAAGCCTTCCTTAAAAGCTTGATGGATCATTTTTGATTCATGGAAGCATGGAAGTGAATAGGCCAACCGCATTTGCAAAGCGGTCTGAATCAATTCGCATCTCTCTAGGTCACATTCACATTGTCAGTCTAAATCTGATTATTTCTGTATTCAATTGGAAATCCCGTCGTGTATCGCAACTTTACATATATGTTTGCCATTAATTTCTTTTCCAAAATATCTACATTGAAATGACAGGTGGGATAAACTGCAAAATTCAACAACAACAGCAACGACATAGAGGGATTTGCAATACAGATGTTGCCTTATTTACAACACGACAATGTGTAGCCGCCATGCTGGACTACAATTTTTTAAGGCAGAGGCAGAAATGTTGGAGGCTGGCATGCATGGTTTTATTCCATGTTCTCGTCTCAAATGTCTCTGTTAAATTGTCTATTTCTGCTCGTCTGGCACTTTACAACAACACAACCTGTAGCGACTTTAACATGTTCCTACAGTATAACATATATAATCTGATGTTTACGTTTTACGTGACGCAAGAAAATGACATAAACCATGTGAAATTCGATTAGTGGTTAGACAGAAATCGATTTCAAACCACATATGAATGTAGCTCAAAGTGGATTTCACGTCATTTCATGCCGTTCACACTTGATAAATACTTTCGGATTTCTGTCGGATATGCATAAAAATCGAATTTTGACTGACAGTCTGAACGAGGCTGTGCCATGTGAATAAGCAACTATTGACAACGAAAAAAATGTTTGTGTCTGGCTGCGTTGTTCAGTTGTTTCCCTATGTAAGATGGATGTCTTTGAATTTCGTTTTTTTTTTTTGCCGCTTTCAGATTTAAAAAATTAATAACATACATCTACAGTAGACATACTTTCCTTCTGCTCAATTGCACAGCTATCACTGATCGTTTGGTCCGGAGAGTTTCAAGTAGGCTACTAGTAGGCTAATACTCAGGTGGCCTAAAGAGTCTCAATTTACTTATAGTAGCCTATTATTAGTAGTATTAGTATTAAGCATTTGCACATACATATTCAATATTTTTGCTCTGTGCAACACGGGATGTACTGTTCAGTAAATTGTTGACCATTCTTAATGTGTATAGGCAAACATTTTGGCCTGCTCATGCCTTAGAAACACTGGATTTAGCGTTTAATTTTGAAAAAAAAAAAATGTATCCTTAAAACTCCCCATAACCGCTCATATTTCATGTTCATACTCAATGTTTCAACAAATTTAAATATTTAAACTCAATGAGGATTAAAGTGTGCTGAGGACCTGTCATAACAGACATCTTATGACTAATTCATAGGCAGTCTTGTAGGATAAAATACTTTGACTACATAGTAATTTAAAGAACTCTGCTACTAAACTGCCTCGAGTAGATGGATAAAATGTGGGTGTGAAACTGCTGGGGTTTTTTTTGTTTGTTTTTTTCATTTCTCTCATCCTCTCCCTCACCCAATCTCTAATCTGTCTTTTACCACCTAAAACACCATTGGAAAGGCAAAACTGGAAAGCAAAAGGCAATGGGTAAATAGTTTGAGAGTGTCTCCATATGCTGGTCACGGTGAATTTTCATTGCAGCCTGCACCTTTTCCTTTCCTCTTCTCACGAGTGACTGATATCTCCACGCTGAACACACTCTTCAAACGTCCCTTCTGCTTATCTTGCTCCCTGTTTATCACAGCTGGAAAAATATATGAAATATTCTGAGAAAAAAGAAAAGAGTGCTGCTTTCATCCTAAATCCTAAATTTCACCATCAACATCAACAGCATCTGCAGTCAACTCATTTACTGAACTCTGCCAAACTACACATTAACAGTGATTCCCCTACCTTATTGTCATGGTTGATGGCTGTAATGCAAGCGCACAACAACGAAGATACTCAAATAGTATTTAATCCAAGAACAAAAATCAAAAAGCATCTCAATCAGCTCCCTGGCTCCAGAGCTTATGAATCAGTATAACATAAATGGATCTGGGCACTGGTAAGGACTGGTCCACTATTCATTGGGGCAGTGATTACACAGTTTACGGTGACATGACGGACAACGTCAACGTACAATGCTGTAGAACGTCACAGCTGGTATTAATCAACAACAGGCAAGCATTTTTAATGCTATTTAAACACAATGTTCAGTTACATATCCATACAAAATTTCATCCGGATATTAATTATAAATGTCAACTCTTTCCCTGGCAGCATTAAAAAAAAAAAAAGTTGCCAGCCACCACCAGCGTTTTTGATAATTTTCATTAAAGTTTTATGGCCCCCTGAATATTTAGTTGAATGAATATCTGAACATGCCATATCAAAAGAAAGAACAAGCACTCTGCTTTTAAACAAAAAACCCGGTTTTATTCCAACCTCATGCATTCTTTTTTTATCAACAGGTTTAATAAAAAAGGCAACATTTTAAGCAAAAAGGCACATTTTAGCATAAGACTACATTTGGATCGGATTTAGAACGATGATCAAAGATAGATAGATGGAGTAGATCAAGACCCTCAACACCTCACACAGGTCTGTAGTTCACCCTCCATGTGAAAACAAGGATAAATATCTAAAGGTCATTAAATGAAGTCACAGTCACACAATGCTGATGTTGTTAACATTTAACAATTTGAGAACAAAGTATAATTTGCACGGTTAGACGTGATATGATAAGCGATTGTTAGATTTCAAACTGATCTCATGAAGTAGCGCGTGTATGACACGCCAATTCGTATTTCCATTTTTGGCGTGCTAGCAACACGCATAATCGCTTTTCAGCGTGTTTATGAACGCCGTTGACTTAACGTTATTACTCTATATATAAATATATGACTTACCTCAACCCCGTCCCTTCCCCGCTCACCAGATGTAGATTTACATTTTGCTTCGTTTTGCTCGGACATTTGACGGCGTATACAGACAGGCGGAATCACTCGGACATTAATGGCGTAGACATACACACATACATGTGGATAGCTCAAAATGCGTAGAGATAACACGCAACTTGACTCGAAAGTGGCGTGTATGTTTACGCAAAAGTCATGATGTCATGTTGTAGATTTAATCAACACGATGATTTTTTTCCCCTAGTTGGTCAGAACAAAGCGGATGTTACTTACTTGTTCAGATGACATTTTCCAGTGAAAATTCTTATGGTGGTCATACTTCCAAAAAGTATAATCTGTGATTCCGAATGCCAATATCCACACCGGCATGGTGACTGACAGCCGCACATTCTCCTCAAAACGTTAGATTCATCCACGTTGTGCCTTGCAGAGGCACAACCCACGCAATTGCAAATTTTAAACAGAGATGGCGACAAAGAGGAAAAAAAACTACGGACTACAGCTTTAATTGTAGCTACATATTATGCTTATTTTTTTCAAGCTTAAATTTTCATTGTGTGAAAACTGACACATTTAACTGCCTATCAAATTTTTTTATATAAACCTGGTACATTTCAAAATTTACCAACCTTTTTTAATTAAATCTGAAAACATCTCAGTTTACCAGCTTCCTTAAAATAAATCTGGGAATAGTGTAGTCAAAGGTACCGACTTGTGTGTGACGAAACCAGCATTTTCCCTAGTCTTAAGTTAATGCACATGGGATCAGCTGAATAGCAGGAGATGTGGACATCAAAATGATCAGCACGAAGCCTGTGAGTCTATTTTAAAAAGAAAAGTCATCATTTTGAGAGCAAAATCAATAGAGCAGCCTTTTAAAAACTTAAGTCAGAGCAATCTTATTTTGTGTGTGAAAAATAATCAAAAGAAGTGGCGCAAGAGGCATTGCTGAAAAGTGTTCATTGATCTTCATTCAGCCTCCCAATAGAGCCCAAGTGTGTTTGACTGATCTGATCTCTGAATCGGGCTGCTCCTTCCCTGCTGAGGAGTTAATACTTCAGCTTGAGAGACAATCTTAAAGTACCCATCACTTCCTCAGACTCCCCAAGTGACAGGCTTTGGAGGTGTAGTCTCTCAGAGGGTGAGCTGCTCAAGGATTTGGTCATATTACACCAAGAATTCTCAATGGACCAGAATACATTTGAATGATCTAAATCAAAGAAAAGGTTCTGGCCTAGAAATTGCGAGAAAAAAAAAAAAAAAAACACACACACACACACACACACACACACACAATTGGCGTTATGCACAGCTGCACTATTTCCTGAACTTCAGCTAGCACCTTGTTTCCTGCCCGCCATTATTGAACTGATTAATCCAAGTGTGTCTGAACTCAGTAGTCACAACAACAATAATCGGGCACACCTGGATTAATCAAGTTTGTCCAATAATGGCAGTTAGGAAACAAGGAGCTGGCTGAAGTTCATGAACTGCAGGAAGTAGTGCAGCTGTGCATAAAGCCAATTGTGTGGAGGCCTTATGAAGGTAAGTGTGAGAAAATTTTCTCAGAGATTTGGCAGAATAATCTTTATTCATCAGTTTTTGAAAGTAAATCAATTAAACTGAAAATAAAAGCTAAGGCAGTAGTAGGGTACTGAATGAATCCATCAATTTATCCATCCATCCACCCATCCATCCACCCACACAACTCTCTGAGACATTTTAATCACTTTAATACTTTTAATCTTATTAATACCAACATTCTACAGACAGACAGACAGACGATAGCTAGACACACACACACACACACACACACACACACACACACACACACACACACACACACACACACACACACACACACACACACACACACACACACACACACACACATATATATATATATATATATAAAGACAGAGACAGACAGAATGTGAGCTTGAAATATGGCATAATATAAATTAAATAAAAACTAAAACTGCTCATAACCCATTACCAAAACACGTTCTAACATGTTATATTTAGATACAATAAAAATGTATTTGCATAGTAAGTAAAACATTTTAAGAATAACAAACTTAAAAAAATAATAAATAAAACATTTTAAATATGTTTTTGTGGTTTCCTATCAAATGCATTCTGCTTTAAGTTCCCTTTTTAGTTGTTCTCTGGTAAATGGGCACATAACAATCTAAAACAAAACACTGCAAAATATACACATGACGCTTCCATTATTGAACTTCATCTCGGCAGTGTCTCATAAAGAGAAATAAAAAATAAATGTCTTGGAAACATGTGCCCTCTAATGGCAGGACATTCTTAATGAATCTCATAAACATGAATGTGTGTCATGTATGAAGCTAAGCAAAGCAATCAACTCCATGTCTGACAGCGGATCTGGCGAGCTATTTAGATGTGACACTATGAAGATTTTTTTTCCTTATAAGATGTGGCTGACAAATTCATACACTGAAAGCATATATAACCACTATCAATGAACAGAAAAAGCTGCCTGTGTAGAGCACAAGTACTTTCCAAAGCTCTTATCTTCCACAGTGAGATAATGTCTCCATCTGCTGGTACAATCTTGGAAGTAACGTGTGCAGTTACGACTGTAATGTATGAAAGCATACTATTATGTTATAACAGGAAAAGTGCTTTGTTAAAATAATATTTTAAATATTTAAAATAGTTGGTTATAAAAAGAAATAATATTATAGGTGTGTGTATGTGTCCATTCACAAAGCCAAGCAGGACATTAAAATCGACATGAAATGGTGTTCACAACACGTTGTAGAGTCAAATAGTATATTTACAGAGTAAAAAAAGTCTGAGCTGGACATTTTATCCATCTGGAATCGATTGGATTGTGAAAAATGGTATCAGGTGGAATTTTGACACTTGAAAAGTTTGACACTTAAAAAAAGACACAATATAAAAGCCATTTCATAGGTTATTACAACCCGGTCTCATCCCAAGACGTCATATAACTGACGTTTTGGGACGTCTTTTGACCATACGTCAATATTCGCCTTTTTAGGGCCCCCTTAAACGTCGGTAGATGAGGTTATGGGATCCTAACTCTACCCCAGACCTAAACCCAACCCTAAACCTAACCTGTCACCTAACTGACGTTAAAGGTAAAGCGTCAGTTGTATGACGGCCCGGGATCGCCATCTACCGACGTTTAAGGGGGCCCTAAAAAGGCGGATATTGACGTATGGTCAAAATACGGCCCAAGACGTCAGTTATATGACTTTTTGGGATGAGACTGTGTTAGTTATTATTACATTTTCATAGAAGATTATGAAGACTGATGAATCATGAATGTTGACACAAAAAAACTTAAATACAGCCAATTTTGCGCACGTCTGATGAAGGAGGTGAGGTGAGACATAAAAAACAAGCACGATGAATGTTTATACTAGATACAATGTAGCTTTATGAAGAAAGTTTCAAGAATACTCCACAGCATAGAGCAGCTTTTGTATTCGTGAAGTCCAGTGAATGTCAATGGCAATTCCATAAATGGATAACATCCAGTCTCGTTCAGTGTCTGATCCAAAGTCATGTCCCATAGTCAGGCCAGTTTTATTGCTCCAAAGAAGGTGGAATCCCCATCCAGAGAGATATTTGCATGGGTACGAGGTATCAGAAGTTCCAGTCTGTCCCCAGGGTCCAGTTTCACTACACCTGTACATTACATCCCCAGTTACATTAATTTGTAATTGTAGAAACATTATATATTTATCTATATATGCAAAAAAATATTCTCTAAAATAAATATGATATGACATACTGTACACAGAAACATATTCATCACAGCCATTTATAATAGGCCCGTAGTCTATTTCTGGCCTCCCATACTGTTTGAAAATATACGTGGTCTAGTTTCTGGGTAATTCTCAAAAACTCTGTCAAGAACATGTCTGGACTATATTGGAACCAAAGACCACAAGTGAACAACATTTTTATTTTGCATAAAGGAAGTAAAGCTTATTTTCGAACCATTAAGATAAATAAATTATTGTTACTGTAACGCACAAAAGAAAAAAAAACCCACACCAAACAAATTATCATTGCTGTAATGACTATAATAAAAATAACTATATTTAGATATATGTAAATTTAATATAGAAATTTATATATAAATACATATATTTCAGAGTATACGGTAGCATTTACTTGTCAATATATACACATTTAAAAATCCTGGGAAGTAAAATGTCCAAATACATTCTAGTAATTTTGACGAAATATGCTTAATTGTATAACAATGGATGAAGGATAATAATAACAAAGCAAAACAAATCGATTGCCCCAAACAAAAGAAGACCTGGATATATTTTTGTGAGATTCACCCAACTTTGCACTTACCTCCAGTGTAGCAGGTGTTGAAGTGATTGACTCGATTCATGCTCTGAATACAGCGGAACAAAACGACGTGCTGACTCTCATCTCCAACAACATTTTTCTTTATACGAATCACAATGTGGCCCATAGCGAACGTCGAGTCTGTATAGTAGACCTGGGAAAAGGAAAGCTTGAAATAATGAGGAGAAAACACTGAGAATGGTGTTGGAATGCCTCAAAGTTCAATTAAAAAAAGAACTTCAAGAATGTGTCATAAGTTGAGAATATACCTGACTATAGATAAAGAAGAATCCTTCCTCTTTGACTAAAATGGTGTCCTGATCTTCCTCCAGAGCAGAGCCGCGCTTTAGGCCGACGTGCCATGGGATAGCTGTGCTTAATTCCAAAGCAAACTCTGACAACAAAAAATAAATTAAGTAAAATAATTAACATGTAAAAAAAAACAAAAAAAACATTACCGCTAAAGCTTATCTTTCATATGAACTGCAATATAATACATGAATAGTGATACACATTAGCATAAATCTGAAGTAAATAAATGGTGATAATAAACTAGCGACTCTGAAAAAATAAAATCACACTAGAATAAAGAAAAAAACTACAATTCAAAAAAAACAAAAACATTTTAACATTGCATTGGACCCTAGGCCTCCGAAGAAATAGCAAAAGGAGTGAAAGGAGAGGGCTTGACTCTTGAGATAGCCAGACCACCCTTGAAGAAACTCGCAAATCTCATAGCTCCTTGTTAATGGTGGCTCAGGTGACTGGAAAAATGTATATTGTAGCAAATGCGTGCGCCCCTACACAATGAACGCTGTTTTCACAGCTACCCCAATATAGCACATAAAGAGCATGTCTCAAGCACACAACACACAGGTTCCCGGACCCCTTCCATTAGGTGGCCCCCTACCAATTGACACTCTGACTTCACCCGGGGGCAAACGCCCCTCTAGTCAGACCAAAACCCTAGACACAAAGGCTTTGGCCAGGAAAGCCATTTCCGGTGTTACGAGTTGGGTTATAAACACAATGTGAGTGAGGCAATGTACTCGCTCCAGTTCGCTCGCAGACCCCCAAAGTTTCAGGAACACAATTTAACCATCCGTCATTTTGAAATAAAAACACATTTATAATACTATGATTTTACTAACTCCTTCAGTACCTTTCTGGAAGGTTTTCTTCCTGTTGTCTGCCATCATCTGTAAGAAGGCTTGGGATTCTGTGGAAGGGCAGAGGAGTTTAAAACGCACAAGAAAAACAGAAATGAATTGTGTCCATGTACCGTGAATTTGCATGTATTCGTATAACACATTTCTTAATTGCAAGTATTTTCTGTATCTGTCAGTAAGAGATGAGAATGATTACGGTGGTATTTTTTGCATTCAGTGACTCATAAAGTAACTGGATATGCAAATGTATGAGGGTGCACTTTTGCAGAATGTGCATGTTTTTTTTTTTATATATATATACACATATGACATTGAGAAGTTTTAATCTTACACCATCTGTGCTCTGCATCACTCCTGTCAGTAAACACAAACAGCCCACAGCTATTCTCAGTAAAAAAACAAAAAAACAAGACAAGACAAAATAAGCAGAGGTGCGTGCTTGCCTGCTTTGTTTGAGACATGCCCCACACTCCTTTTTGACATGCCAGTATGGTCTGTTGTGGTCTCATGTATCTCAGTCTGCTGCAGATACTGTAAACAGACAACCAAAAAATCCTGCTGAATAAAAACAGCTTAGCCAGTTTTTACAAGCTTAAGTCAGTTATTGGCACAGAACTCATACAGTAGTCACTGTGTAAGGTAGATGATGATGGCCAACTTGAAAAGGATATATATTTAATATATTTTAATTTAGGCTTATCACCAGTTAAACTAGCTTTTTCCCCAATTAGGATGAGGCATGCAGGGAGGACTTGGGCTAGTTGTCACACTTTTTAATGCCAGGAATATGTCTGAAAAGTTTCAAATGAAATAGTTTCATATAGGGAAATCCCATGTCTTGACTACAAATATATTGACTAAATTTCCACAATTTAAACACACCCTAACTTCCCCATGTGAAAACTAACTGCCATTTACGAAAGGCCTTAAATCAAATCATTAATTACAACACTCTTTACACTGTAAAAAAATATTTTCATGATTTGTAATCACAACATTTTTTTCTTTTGTCAAATCAACTTAACTAATTTATGTAGTTCAGATAACATAATATTTTGAGTTTCTGATGCTTAAATCAATCTCCTTCATTGTATTAACTCAATTTTTCCAGTTCAATGAACTTAAAATTGTAAGGCAACCAAGTTACTTCATTTTTTTAAGTTAAACCAACAATATTTTTTCACAGTGTAGAAGAAAATTTGACGTAAATGCATTGTGGTCCAAACCTCAATTCTGCCATTGATGTCTTCTTGTTCCTGCTGATGGGTTTGTTTCTCTGCCCCCTTCATGGATTCTTCCAGCGTTCCGCTTTTCTCCTCTCTTTTGCGGAACACCTCGGCCCTCAAACCCTCCACCTCGGCCTTCAAGGCCAGCACATGGTACAAGGAGATCACAGACAGGGAGGAGGTGGTGACGGCAGCAACAACCAGCACCAGAAACAGCCAGGGTAGCCTTCTCTTTTCACCCCGACCTGGACCAAAATCCTCAGCAGGCATGGTAGAAACTAACTTTTAGGGAAACGGGATAGTGACTATTCGTCTATATTATGCCTGAACGGCATATAGACGGTTTCTGAATAAGCTTTATTTCTTTAAAGATCTCAACCCACCTCAAAACATGACTACAATCAATAACGATCCTCATAGTGCAGTGAGAGGTTTGTACTTGGAAAGAAGGTCGTCTGGAGGTCTTGATTATGCTTGCCGAATCCAATTCACCTTCATATGGCATGAACCAATCATCTTTATATTCCTTTTGAAGCTCTTAGCACGTTACTTTCAGAACAGTCCCGGATCAGAGCTTTTATAACTGCCCTTCCTCTTCAAGCTGATATTTGTTGATATGGAAGAGAGGAAGACCCCTGAGATCTACAGTTGAAGTCCAACTATAAACAGCAACTGTACTCACCCCCCAAAAAATGTCCTGTCTGCAACAAACACCCGACCCGGCTAACAGTCTAGTTTTTGTATCGCTTTCCTGCCAAGCTGTCCACACCCACAGTATTAACACTGCACTGTCTGCAACCCGAAAGTTGCTTTGTCATCACTTACTCTGTTCCGACAAACTACGTCAAGAGCGTAGATAAATTCAAATGTCAAGCTTACTTTTGCCAACTATAAATTAATAGCAAATAAGAAAGTAAATGTCAGTGACAAAGTAAAACGGATGATATTCTTGGTATAGACTAAAAAAAAAAAACTAAAAAAAAAACCATTAAAAATAGAAACAGGAACCAGCGGCTTTAAAGTACAAACAGACTTTCTGGAGCCAAGTTATCAGAAGGGTTTGATTAGTTTATTGCATGTCACCAGACAGAAAATAGAAAGTGTGATTCAATTGTATGTACATGAACACATGATTCGAATAGAAAATCCATAGCTCAAAACACAAATGTTGAAAGAATAAGAAAACCCTCCTTGCACATTCAGAACCAAATCTTTCCACTCAGCTATTTACTGTAAAAAGCAAATACAAAACATGAGCAGCGCTTTATATTATATAATATATTCAGTTTATGGGCAAGATGAAATGAGATTTCAACACACAAACTAGCCCAAAAGAACATGCCAAAGGAGTATTAGTCAAATCTAGTAAACTCGAAAGTAGTATTTTCATCATTTTATCATTTGTCAGCATCTTTGTTCCAAGGTTTACACTCAACCACACAGACATTCAATAAGGTATCATGGCACATCACTGTGAGTTCAACTAAATGACACATTGCAAATGATACATGAATTTGGAAATATTTCCTCATAATGTTTAGAGGCAGTTCTTATGAATTAGGCCTATACGATCAATAAGGACCATTGCAAATATTTATTTTAAAATTAAAAAAAGGTCAATAAACTGATATACAAAAGTATCTTATGTATTGAAACCACCAAAAACCCAGTGTCTTGGGAACTTTTTCTCTTGCATTGTCTGGTTTCACTTCTGACTCTCTTACAACTGTCCCATCTCTATATAACTAATGACCATAAATAACGCTAGACATAACTGAAGACATCTAGAGCTCAACTGTGCTACTATACAATCTCTTTAAACACCCAGCTCGAAAAAAATCCGCCGAATCCCAAAAGGTGGACTTTGGAAGCATGACATACCCTCTTGGTTTGAAGATATCAATAGTTGCATGCAAACTGGCATAGCATCACTCTGCCTTGAAATCTGTAATTCTAACTTTCACAGGCAGTTTTCACGCATTACAACAGATGTGAGTGTAAAGTGCATCAGCAAATGAGCTGACTAAGGCATGCAATAATAACAGACTTAAATGTGCACAGACCCAACACTACATAATGGGCAAAGTTTGCAAAGTCCACCTTTTCTTGAGCGCTCGATAGTCAACCACCAACGTGAGGCTGTATACATAAAAGGACAAACCTCGATGTCTTTACCCCCGATTCAATACGTTAAATAGTTAATTGAAAAATTGGCATCATTTATTCTACCAAACCCATTGGACTTTCTTCTGTGGGACATGAAAAGGGACATTTCGAAGAATGTGATGGTCGCTCTAGTCCATGCAATAACAATAGCTTTCAAGATGACTGGCGCTCTTATTTCAAGTCGTCTGGAGCCTGAATTTTGTTCTTCATTGAATCATCAGCTGTAGCTGTTCACATTCTAAATGATTCATTTATAATTAATATGGACTACTTTCAGGATACCTCATTTCTTGAGTGCTTTTGAAGCTTTAGGCTTACATGTAACTGCATTGAAAAGAGCGACTCTTCAGAAAAAAAGTCATACAGGTATGGAATAATGTAAATGATGACAATTTTCTCTTTTTTGTGTGAATGTTTCTGATTTTTAAGGGAACTGCAAAGAGTGATAGGAAACGGATGTGTGACTACAGGGCAACAGTCGCCAATGGACAGATTTTTCAACAGGATCCAAACAAAGCAAGTCATGGGCAGAGAAATGATACTAAGCACCCAACCTGATTAAAAAAGGGAAACGTCTTATTTACAAGTTGTGCAAATGGACTGTGCTTGGAACTCTGTCAAGCAGCTGTTATGTGCGATTTCTCTCTTACTTCCATAAGATCACTCTAAGCCTGAGAGAGAGTAAACATATTTTAGGGTTGTTGTGTTGGTATTTTCATACAGTGCTCACAGTGTACTGCAGCCCACATGAAAATCAGTATCGAAATCTATACTTCTCACACACAGCTCCATATGCAAATCCAAAACATGGGATTAAACCACAATGAGCCGATTTCCTGAGTGGATTTTAAACCTCCCGTAAAAAAAAAAACGAAGGCAGTGGGATATAATAAAGCTTCGACACATCACGGCCGGCACAGAAGACTGAATGCATGAAATGCCATAGACAAAGATGAGTGAACTAGGATCAGTTGCCTCTGGTCCATTTCACTGTATTCACTGGAATTTAAAAGGCAAAAAAAATATTTCAATGAGCACTCTGTTTTGTTCCAAAAAAGATGTGTATATTTTACATAAACAAAATAAATAGAGAGAGTTATTCAGATTGTTTAGTAATTTGTTAGGGTTATTCAGTTTAGTAACCCTAAAATCTAGGACATTATGGGATAGCAGTTGATCATTTAGGCGTAAAATAAGGTCACTGATTAAAATAAATTACATACAGTCATAACTAAAAACGTGACTTTTAAAGCTTTGTAAAGTACACGCACACAAAAAGTGTTTTTGCATTTTGTAACCAACTTATGATTTGTACATGTATATTTTAAATGGTAAAACAAATGTGAACATTTTCTTCAAGCAATGTTAACCACAGACATTATTTTACTCCTGAATTTAAAACCGCTATCCTTGATAAGAAATAAATATTTTCAAATTGCATGAGCAGGTGGCTGAGCTTATTGTATAATTTTTAAGGGTTAGTTCACCTAAAAAAAATATTCTGTCTTGAATTACTCACCCTCATTTTATTCCAAACCTGCAAGACTTTTGTTAATCTTTAAAACACAAATGAAGATTTTTTGAATGAAATCTGAGTGCTTTCTGTCTCACAATTCATAGCCTATGCAACAACATTTTTAAGCCCTAGAAAGGTAGTAAAGACATCATTAAAGTAATCCATGCGACTCTAGTGGCTTAAACTCAATTTTAGGACCCACTTTATTTACAAAATATTAATCTCCAAAGCACATTCACAAGAGCACCAAAATACGGGTTGTGTTGACGCGAGAGTAGAAGATACGTAAACGTGTGCCGGAGATTAATATTTAAATGGTAATTTATTTATTTTTCGCAACCAAAGCACTCGCGTCACTTCGTAAAATTGAGGTTAAATCACTGGAGTCACATGGATTACTTTAATGACGTCTTTATTACCTTTCTGGGGCTTGAAAGTGGTAGTTGCTTGCATAGACTGTCAATGGAGGGACCGAAAGCTCTCAGGTTTCATTAAAAAGATCTTCATTCGAGTTCCGAAGCTGAAAGAATGTCTTACGGGTTTGGAACGCCATGAGGGTGAGTAATTAAGTGAACTAGCCCTTTATAAGTGAAAATTGCTTGAAAATGACAAACAACAAAGACTAAGAGGGCATTCAATTATTTGAGACAGATGCATTTAAACTTAATATAAAAACTGACAAAATATATTTTAAGGGCTTTAAAGAAATGTAGCCTTCACTACTGAATAAATGAAATTGTATATCAATGGAAAGAAAGAGCTTAGGAAGTTGGGGAGAATTGTACATTCTTTTTGAGCGGGTCCAGATTTATAGAGCAGTCAACAGTAGTGACTGTTCTAGATTATGGTGACGTTGGATGACCCCTGGGCCGTCTCTTCACTTGCGTGGCTTTTAAGTAGCTCCTTCATAAACTGCTCTAGGGCGGCAAAATAACCCTGGCACTGCCAGGTGTCGTTGTGCGTACCCTCTGGAAAGATGCCGAGGCGTTTAGTCCGAGATGGGGACAGCTCGTACAGCTGTTTCATCATCACTGGTGGGATGAGTTGGTCTGATAAGCCCGAGATAAAGAGAGATGGCATACGGCAAAGAGCCACGTGTCTATAGGACAGAAACTTGTTCTTGTAGCACCAAAGCGGCAAGTAACGCATGGGGAAGAAAGAGAACAGGGTGGCCGCCATGTGCGGGATGCTCAGGAAAGTGTTCTCCACCATGATGGCGGCCACTCGATGCGGGTTTCCCGACGCCAGGCGGATGGCCACCGCACCTCCCAACGAGCGGCCGAACAGCACCACCTTGGTCTTGTCGATGTCCGACCGGGTCATGATGTAATCCAAGGTAGCCTCCGCGTCCTTGTACAGTCCCTCTTCGCAAGGTTCTCCTTCGCTCTTTCCATAGCCTCTGTAGTCCAACAGAACCACATTGGCCTTCAGGTTCACCAGCATGAGCAATGCGTTCGGTACACGATGGCCGATATTCCCCGCATTGCCGTGGAAATATAAAATGGTGGGAGCGGTGGCAGGGTTTTCGCCCGTGTAACGGAGCAGGATGAGATTGAGCCGTACACCATCTTTGGTGCGGACAAACACGTTCTCGTGTGGGATTCCCGTCGGCATGGGAACATAAAGACGCGAGGACGAGGGCTGGTCGGGGAAGTAGAGCAGCACGTCCTGGAACTTGTACAGGATGGCGGCCACAGAGACCAGGATGAGTCCCAGCAGTATGAAGCCTCCGTACAGGTGGAAGGTCAGAATGAGGGCTAGCAGGGAGACGCGGCAGATTCCCCATGACCACGCGCACACGGTCAGCAAACACGCTTCAAGTGCCGCCCATAATCTCCATGGCTTCTCCATGGCGGCAACCTTGATGACAAGAGAGTCTCCGAAACTCACTGCTGGCGTATTCTAGAGAAACATAGAAGGTTGGTTTGTAAGGTCAGAGATTTTGTTATTGATGGTGCCTAAACATGTTTGTAAATATCGGTATCGGTAAAATCCACTATCGGTCGACCTCTACAATCGAACAACATTACCTTAGATTAACCTAGAGTTGCATGATTCTGGATAAATTAAAAAGCAAGACTTTTTTTTTTTTATTCAAACAGGATTCTCTGAAGAGAAAACTGAACAACATAACATGTAATTTACTAAAAGTTCCAACAAATTTTAATTGCTATAGTCTTTTTAAAATGTTTAATTAATCTGGATTATTTATATAAGTTACTTAATTACTTCAGACTTACTGAAGTTACTTCATTACTTCAGACTCACTGAAGTTACTTCAGAATCTTCGATGCTTCACTGGCTCCAACTCAGGTGGTTGGCACGTAAAATAGTACGATTAAGGATATTTATTCTGTCATGTATGTCTAACTTTCTTCTGTGGAAAAAAAAAGAATATTTTAAGAAATGAATTTCCTGTCAATGGTGACCAAAAATGTTATAAATTATCAAACTTATTCAGAATATCTTCTTTTGTGTTCCTCGAAAATAAAGAAAGTCATCCAGGTTTGGAATGACAAATGAGAATAAATTATGACAGTTTTTTCGATGAGCAATCTCTTAAATGTATATTTTAAATTAGTATACTTTAAATATAATGTGAGTATTTTACAACAACCTTGAATGTAGCTCATCCAATCAGAAAATGCTGGAAGTATTTCTATTAAAATATTAATCTGTTTTGTCCCCGTTTTATTTTTTTTTTCTCCACTTATTTTCCAAATACATTTCCAAATAGAAAGAGAAAATAAAACAAATGAGATTAAGTGCTTTTCATCTGTACTTAATTCACCGGATTATTAAAAAAAAAAAAACAGGCATTAACATGATAAAGTAACATATTCCATTTACTATGTAAAGTCTCCAAGCAGTAACTAACGGTATCGTCAACAAATGCATAACTCTCAATGATACTCTCAATGGTACAATGAGACTGACGTACTAGTATTACCCTCTGATATAATCCTCGCTTGTACAATAGCACTTTATGCAGGAGCAGAAAACTAGAGCAAATACACTTTGTAAGTTATCTAAACACACACATAGCTAAACAACAACAACAACAAACTATAAGGTGTTTTCTGATGACACAACACAGTGGTATCTGAAGCCCTCAGGGTGTTTAGGGACCAAGTCCAGTCTTGACCAATCCAATCACACAGAAATGCAGATGAGGAACAGTACTTATTCATCTATACTGCACATATCAGAAACATTTTAGAGCTGTTTTTCCAAAATCAACATTACTTTCGGAATGCAATTCATTAAGCAGCTCCTCCACGACCTGACCCCAATATCAAATCATACAGTAAAACACTGTCACTGTGTCAGCTTATCCGCTCTTTGTTTTAAAGCCAGCTGTTAACATCGTGAGAGAGAAACACCCTGAAGTCCAAACCCAGATGACAGAAACCATAAACACGCCGATGACATATTAATGTTGACAGCAGCTTTTCCCTCTGGACTTCATGTACTGCACAGCTAATACAGCTGCTAGCCATATCTAACACACATCTGCTGCCAGTCTGATTCAAAACTACTCACATTTATCGCATTCTTCAGCGGCACATCTTTATCTGAGCTTACGAGCAGAAGAAACGGTCATCTATACGAACATGCCGTGAAATAACAGCTGATCCACTGTAGCTAGCAGCAAATCTAGCCGGACTGCTGCTGACTGTACACTGGTGTCGCTTCTAGGAAGTTCCGGGAGGAAACAGTGGAACCTTCTGCTGGCGGCTAACGCATAGCCCATTATCAGAGCCGGCCGGTGCTAATATTATTCATGAATTAATACAAATAGGCCTATGCACCCAGTAAAAAATACAATTATTAAATTGTATACATTTATACATTTAAAACACGCAATAACTAATGCCCTAAAGTGATAATTATAAAACTACCGACATTGCTGAGTCTGGTCTTGTCCTGAGTGTTAGGGTAACGCTTCCTTTTACAGTACAGTTAGTTGGTGTTTTGTTTACTTGGTAAACTATAGAAAAAATACATGATAATATTAGATCGGTGCTAGGCAACAAGAACGATTTGCTAACTTGACCATTCAGTTATAAAAACATGCTATTTATTAATATTCTCTGAAAGTTTAAATTCAACTGTAGGCCTATCATTTTGTAAATATGTGATGCTATTTTTGAATGTCTTCTGAACGTTCTGAAGCAAGTCAAAATACATTATAAATATGTTTGCCAATTAAAACTTTTCAGACAAAAAATGTTGCATGAACATTGAATAAATTGGTTTTGTGCTAATGACCTTTATTGAAGACCAATGCTGCCAGTATGCATTCCAAGGTCAGAAGGCATCAAGGCACGTCCGAAGAATGCAATGTTAGTTTCGCTTCCTGTTTCCTGAGATACCTGATTAATTTTTGAAGACAAAGAAGGATCCTTTGCCTTTGAAATCCCACAATCATGTGCTTTCCATTCTGTGACAGTTGAGCTATAAATAAAGATGGTGTCTGAAAGTTGCGGCTGTTCGTCAGTGTGTGTATTTTTGATCAAAGTTTTTCACTTATGTCATTTCTAGTGAGAAATTACTATTGTACTGATTAAATATTCACTTATTTTTCACTAAAGCTCGCTCTATTTTGCTGTAGATCATTTAACGGTTGCGCTGCCTCAGAAGTCTGTCCTACAAGGTGGAAAGATCTGATGATGTTTTGACATAAGAGTTTTTTCTTTTTTTGTTGAACAGGTGAGTTAATTGTGTAGTCCATTCTAAAGCTCACTTGTAATTTACATAAAACAGATCATGCTGATCCGTCAAAAGATAGCAGTGCGTGTATAACATTGTGGTATCTTTGTTTAATTTACACAGAGAACAGTGCTAAAAGAACAACAAAAAGTACTTGAATATGACTGTTTGACATTAAAGTCCTTTGCAAAAACTTATGAAAACAGACATTTTTATGGAGGTACTTGAAAAGTGCTTGAATTATTGAAACACAATATATATGAAATGTTTAATTTTTTAGATGAAACACAAATAACGATGCAGCCTGTCTGGTATAGAAATAAAGACACTTCGCATGACAATGAAAATGATATTGCTCATAAATATCCAAGTATATGATACAGCTTTCATTCTTCAGGTCCATCATATTATATTCACTGGGGGAAATAATCAGTTTGAATAAGGAAAGCGATATCTTTTGGATGGAATCCTTTTGCCACAGGCATATTTTCCATGTGCTGCACTTTATTTGCACTATTTTGTTATCTGTTTACCCTTTTTTAGAATGTAATATTCAAATTTGAAAGATAATAAATATATTGTTTTGATACATGCGATATCTGATTGTAGTCCTTGAACCAATCCCCCCCCCCCCCCCAAAGAAAAAAAAAGAAAAAAAAAACTAAAAACATTGGTTAATTAACATACTTAACTATAAATATATCTTATTCACACTCCTCACTTAGAATTGCCTTTAAAATAATGATATGCATGTTACACTGATTT
The DNA here is from genome assembly GCF_988280905.1 of Pimephales promelas. Lineage (NCBI taxonomy): Eukaryota > Metazoa > Chordata > Actinopteri > Cypriniformes > Leuciscidae > Pimephales > Pimephales promelas. The sequence goes on along the minus strand of NC_142775.1, from coordinate 31,328,154 downwards.
CTGAGAGAGTCCACTGCTGAGCTTTGGATATTAGCATTAACAATTTTTGATAACTATCTGTGAAAATCCATACTCTAACAGGCATAACCTGTCAGGTCCACTTCTGTGCAGTTTATATTGTAGGAGTGGCAACTTTACTTTTGTCCTTTCATCATGACTGTTGGCTTCTGTTAGCCCTTTAGTCCGGTCGATCAGGTCTGACCTGTAAACCTACACTGTAAAAAAAAAAAAAAAAAAAAAATATATATATATATATATATATTCATGATATGTAATCACACATTTTTTTTTTTGTCAAAATACCAAGGCAACCAAGGCAACCTTAAATTTCTCTTAAAATTAAGAAAACATTTTTTCCAGCAATGTTAAATGTTTGTTTTAAGTTTTAATGTCTAATATATATATATATATATATATATAAATCGTGTACATTGTTCATGGAGCAGGGTTTCTTTTTTTATCTGAAATGTTTTAGAAATGTGAACATTTGTCCAAAAAAAGTTTTAAATGTTAGCTCAATATGTTAAGAGAATATTCAAAAGGAATGATAAATAACCAATATATATATATGAAGAGTTCAGATGCAAAAGCCTCTAAATGCCATTTTAAATTTTCTTAAAATATCATTTGAAATATCAAACTTGTACACTCTAAAAAATGCTGGGTTATTTTAACCCAACTTTGGGTCAAATATGGACTAACCCAGCCGTTGGGTTAATTTTTTACATTACATTTTTAACCCAACATTTAGGGTTTGTCCATATTTGACCCAAAATTGGGTTAAAACAACCCAGCATTTTTTAGAGTGTATATTTAAGTTCAGTAATTTCACTTAAATAACAATTAATAGGTAATCTTCATTGCAATTTAAGTGAAATCACTGAACTTAAATATACAAGCTTGATAAAAATGATCATTCTAGAAGAAAATTTCAAATGGCACTTAGAGGCTTTTGCATCTGAACTCTTCATATATATACACTCTAAAAAATGCTGGGTTGTTTTAACCCAACTTTGGGTCAAATATGGACTAACCCAGCCGTTGGGTTAAATTTTTACATTACATTTTTAACCCAACATTTTGGGTTTGTCCATATTTGACCCAAAATTGGGTTAAAACAACCCAGCATTTTTTAGAGTGTATATATATATATATATATATATATATATATATATATATATATATATATATATATATATATATATATATATATATATATATAGGGCTGTGCAAAAATTAATTGCGATTAATCTCATCCAAAATAAAAGTCTGTGTTTACATAATTTATTTGTGTGTGCTATATATAATTATTATAATTATTTATATAAATACCTATGCATGCATGTATATATTTAAGAATTATTTGCGCTTAAATTATGTGTGTGTGTGTGTATATATATATATATATATATATATATATATATACATAATCTATATTATATAAATATAAATATTTTATATGATTAACACATTTTCTTAAATATATACATGCATGTGTGTGTATTTATATATACGAAATAATTATATACACACACAAATATATTATGTAAACACAGACTTTTATTTTGGATGCGATTAATCGCAATTAATTTTTGCACAGTCCTAATATATATATATATATATATATATATGTCTTTAATTACTTAAATGGAACATTTGCAAAACGTACTTAGATTTTTATTTTTATTTCTTTTATTTTATTTACAATGGGTATGACCTGAATCCCCCATGTTATAACCTCTTTTGACTTACAAGTAATGCTCAAAATGAAAGAGCACCCAGACACAAGTGAACAGACAATATTTGTTATTTCATCAGAACACAACTTTAATCATTTTAGCAGTATAATCATACCTTCGAAAAGATCATAACATGTGAGATTGTTTTATAAATTATTTCATCAAAGTTGCTTGTAAAAAAATTAAATAGGTTACTGAACTAAATCATCTATAATATTACAATATACCGGTAATATATAATATTATTATTTTTTTTTTCCAGTAGTCATAATGTTATCTCTATATGCCTTTAAACCTTTGTCTTTTTTTCATAAAGTCATTGCTTTGCACATACCATCACAGCCTGCAGGTGCCGATGTTGTGACCAAGAGAACAGTTCTTGTGATGAAACCACTCAGCTCTCAGTATCGATCTCAGCAAAAACCACCCAATGATCTCTGACACTTACAAAAGAGGAGTTAAAAAAGGACACCAACTCAGAACACAAGGAAACCTCCAAATCAAACGGAGACACACATTGTTTAGCATTCTCAAAACGTATTTACAACAGAAAAAACAACTGAGGTTGAGGGCTGCATAGGTCCACAGGATTCAGAAATAGAAAAGAAAGTACTTCTGCTTGCTAAGTGATTACGCAATGTGGAATACTACTTACACAGCTGGATCAGTACTTGGAAATGACCATAACACATGTGCAAGCATAAAATACATCTTATAGTAGGTTTGGTGGTGTTTAGCGATTTTAGCAGGCATCTGTTACATTCAATCTCGTTAGTCGCTGAGACATACTAAATGGTGATTGAATCCCAACAAACACAGAGAAACATGTTACAAACATGAAAAAATCTGAGCAGCCACAACGCCACTCTCCTTTTAGGAAGATGTTTTAGTAGACGCTTTGTTGCGAATGGTCCATGTCGTTCGAAAGGAGTTTTTGTCTAACAAGGTGCCTGATTCACACTTGTTGCATTAGTCCAATTTATGTGTTAAAAATGACAACTCGAATTGCAGAGCATCACCAAGTGTGTATATATATATATATATATATATATATATATATATATGAAGAGTTCAGATGCAAAAGCCTCTAAATGCCATTTGAAATTTTCTTCTTTAATGATGATTTTTATCAAACTTGTATATTTAAGTTCAGTAATTTCACTTAAATGGCAATTATAATTACCTATTAATTGTTATTTAAGTGAAATTACTGAACATAAATATACAAGTTTGATAAAAATCATCATTAAAGAAGAAAATTTCAAATGGCATTTAGAGGCTTTTGCATCTGAACTCTTCATATATATATATACACACACACACACACACACAAAAGATTTTTGGGTGAAAAAGCATGTATAATCATGTTAATGTGTGTGTGTGTCCGCTTGTCTTCTTGCTGTAACAAACATCCAGAAATTCTTAGCAAAATAATAATAGTGCTAAGCCGTTCATCATTAGCCCATCTCTCTCTATCCCATCTCCTATCCGTCTTTCCTATACCGTCAGGCCCATTTGGAGAAGGTGATTTAGTTTTGTTTGAAAATGAAAAGAGAACAATTTCTGATCCGTCTGCTGTTCCGGAGCAGGTGATCTGAGCTGAATATAGAAGGTTATAAACCAACTAATAAGCTCTCAGGAGGGTATTCTGTATCTCTCTGTGCTTTCCTCTAATTATTCATCAGCAAAGTCCTCAGCACGGCTTGCCAGACTGCCCTTGTGTCTTGTCATATGGTCAAACTTCCTTGGTCATGCTATTTTAACTAAAGCACAGGTATAGCATTGTACACATAGCACTGGCTATTGCGTTTCTGGTCACATATTGGTTTTATTTGAAATATAATTATGTATTAATGAGAACATTAGAACATTAGATAGGAGAGATGGACCTAAAAGCAATGAATCAAAGCTGCAATGGTGAGGATATTAAAAGTCATTATTGATATCAAATAAGTTTTGATAAAATTCAACAAGCCCAAATTCAAAAACCCTGAACAGCCAACAATTAGCGCTCCGAGTACATTGTTGAAAAATATTAAAATTGAAAAACAATGGAAAGAAATTAGCTTCTCTCTCTGTTTTTGACCGATCAGGTCAAATGCCTTTTTATCAGCTAAACTGAGCTGCATTAGCAGTCCGTTTCAGACAACAACAAAAATCACTTTGTGCTTCTGACACCTTAAAAGGTCACCGCTAATGGTAGCTTAAACCACAAAAGGGCAAAAGGATTGATTTCTTCTCTTAAAATTAAGGTGGTTAAATTTGCCCCAGAGTTGATATTTGAAGTTTAGTTTTTATAGCATTTGATGTTAATGCATATTACCATCACTGGATTCCAAAAGTAGCTGAAAGATGCTGTCACATCTAGCAAAAATTCGCAGACAAAAAGGTCTAATAGTGTAGTGATGCATGAGGCACCACTTACTCAGAGGTCACTTCCAAACTAAGCAGCTCAATATTGGTTTAATATGACATATTTGAGTGTTCAAAATGTTAACAAATCTGAATCCGTTGCGAAAATTCACGTGCGAGAAACATTTGTTGCATTTCACCCGACAGAATCTCGAGATACGAAGGAAAATGCGACCGCGTCCCTAATGCAGACAATCTACAAATGTTGTCTTATTTTTAGGCTAAAGGCAGGGAATAAAATTAGACATGGAATGTATGTACTCCATTTTATTCCTATGGCATGCATTATGTTGGCCTGCTTTACACAAACATGGCTACAAAACACTGTTTTTCTTTTTTAGTTAGCATTGTTAGCATTAAAGCTAGCTGTGACTGATCTATGAAATGTATATGAATCTAACATTTATGAGATGGAAACACAGGTGTGACGCCTGTCATTTTAACAGGTTCACACTGAGGCTTTCAAGAACTTAGTTAAACTCAAGGCTTTGTTTTGCGTGTCACAGTGACACATCCTCATTTGAGCATACCTGTAGAACAAAAAAACATCAAATAATATATCAGCCCTTAACTTTGCCTCTTTCTCACAAAGAAGCAGATACCTTGAGCCCTGCCACCTGAGACGGGCCTTCGTTCTTCTATCTGGAGCCACACGACTGAGCTCCCCAACTTCCCGCTGACGTGACTATCTTAGTAAAAAATTAACATTGTTTTCACTGAGTTATTCATGCCACGTGAGTCTCTACATGCAGGAGTGTTTGAATGTGTGTTGATGGTGGTTAAGCCCTTTACTGTAATAAGGAATGATGGATCCTCTCTGTGTGATTGGGGTAATTTGCCTCGTAAGCCCTGATTGGCTGGTTTCATGCTGCCAAATAATTTGGACGGTACCTGGAGTGAGAGCTCCTCTTTTTCAGATTGTTTGGATTTATTTCTTTAAAACTTTAGCAGCATAGTCTAAACTCTTGTTCTAACATGCAATTAGAGAATATAGGGTAGAGAATATAATATCTTGATATAATATATAACATTAAAATTGGCAGATATCTTTTGGCAGATTGGGCGGGTGGGGGAGAAGTCTGGATACCATATAACATCCCAACATGGACCTTTTCAGTCAAGCACTCAAGCAAATAACTGAGCGACATTAACGTTCCCAGACCCCCAAAGCTACTGACCTGACCTTGCAGGAAATTACATCATACAAGCAACAAAAACATCAGGCTACCTTAATAAGGTTACAAGATCTTAATGGGAGAATCTGAGTTTGAACCTGGGCTTTTTTTGTTGGGTGTCTTGGTATTTGTCTAGTCCGATTTGTCAATGAATAAACTTTGACAGAAAACCCTCGTAATGAATAGAGCAGCATTCAGAGAGTTTGTGATTACGAATAGAAACGAGAAGAACATCTTAGTGGGACACACGGATGCAAGCACAGGCACACATGCACACGCACTCATCCATTCGCTCACATGGACACGCACTCAGTCTTGGAATATTCAATTGGATACTGTACATTTAACTCATACGTCTCTGCCAATCCTTTCTGCACAAAGACCCAAATGAAAAGAAAAGAAACATGAATTAGATCCTGTAGTCATCTAGTGCAACAGAAATCCAAACCATAGACACAGTGTAAAAAAAAAAAGTGGTGCGAGAGAACTCCGACCCCTAGAAGCCTCTTTCAACAAAGGCTACGGTGTTGTCCCTTGTTCTTGTTGCTTGATTGGATTTGTCCAGTGTTCGTTTAGCTTGGTCAGTTTGCTTTGATTGCACGTCCACAGTTTCTGTACCAGCAAGTCACCCACGGTCCGTCACGTCACTGGAATCGGCACTGTAACTGCGTTACCGAGTGGCTATTCCGTCATTCCTCGTTGGAGGAGCTGGAGGTGAGGTTGAACCCAGTGGGATTGTGGGACGCTGTGAGAGTGGCAACAGTATGAAGGAGGACGAGGACCAGCAGGCAGAGTTTGAGTCTGCTGTTGCACAGTCTAGAGGCCGCTGACGAGGTCAGGGATGTCCCGTGCTGACACGACGGGTGAGTTCTTTTGAGAGTGCCTTTGGAGCTGTTGTCCGCCCTGCTGTCCCATCGGACATCGCAGCACTCTGTCTCTGCGTCTGAGGGGTTGTCCTCTTGGAGCCCTAGGCCGGCAAAAGACACACGTTAGGGTCGATGAAAAATAAAAGTGTTCACAATAAAGGAAGACACCTTTTCAAAATCTAGTTTTTAGAAATGTACTACTTGTATTCATGTTGCTTTCATAAGGTTTGGAAAACTTTGATATCATATTCTAGAAAAGTTTTACTTTAACGACTGTCATGTGGTTTACCAAAAGTAACAAGTGTAACATCTTAATAATTACTTTTGTCAAGGTGGTGCAGTTTCTCAAAATATAGATATTTTTTGTCATCATCCAAGATGTCCATGTCTTTCTTCAGTCGAAAAGAATTTAAGGTTTTTGATGAAAACATTCCAGGATTTTTCTCTGTGTAATGCACTTTACTTGTAACCAAACGGTTCAAGGTCCAAAGGACAGTTTCAGTGCAAACTGATCATATCCGAAGTCATTTACCAAAATGAACAAATCTTTTTTCGTGTCATTTGGTTCATTCAACGAACGAAATGAACGAATTGACTCGGAAAAAAGATTTGTTCATTTTGATGAACGAGTTCGAACAGGAGAGTCACAAACGAGTCACAGAAAAGAGCAAGGCGAACATTTGAGCTTATAAAACGTAAACTTTTTTTTTTTTTAAATGGCCGATCGTTTCGTTTGATAAGACCCTTATTCATCCTCTGGAATTGATTAAAGCCCTTTGAACAGTTTGCACTGAATCTGTCCTTTGGACCTTGAACCGTTTGGTTACCAGTAAAGTGCATTATATGGAGAAAAATCCTGGAATGTTTTCATCAAAAACCTTAAATTCTTTTCGACTGAAGAAAGAAAGACATGGACATCTTGGAGGACATGGGGGTGAGTAAATCATCAGCAACAGTTTTTTTTTTTTAAAGTGAACTACTCCTTTAAGTATTGTTAAAATATTATTTTATTTTTTCTAAGAGTATTATGTAAATCAATTTTAATAAGGCTTTTTTTTTTTCACCAGAACACTTTTGTCACCCTGACATTAAGATTGAAAACTATATGTGGATTTTAAGAAAAAAAAACTATTTGTTTAAATAGTTCACATTCTTCATAAATATCTCCTATTGTATCTGTGTTTATGGTCATGTTGGGATGATGATAAAGTTTAGCACAGTGAGACGAGTCAGTGTTAAGTGGGGATACTTAAATCAATTAAAGGGCAGGTAATTACAGTCTGACCACTCAGCCAGTCTGTGTGGTTCTGCTCTCAATCCCCTATTTATCATCAGTCTGTCTCATTATAGCGCAAGCCTGCAGGCCATTGGGAGGCCAAAGCACTCATTCACATGCGCCACTCAGCATGCACCCACTGGGATTAGGAGAGGAGCATATCCAGGCAAACAGAGTTTGTGTATACAAGCCCTGTAATAGTTCTCAACATTCACAGCAGAGAAAGCCTATTTCATGCCCTCTATGTTAGCCTGCTCATGATCGGCATAATTATTCAAATCAAATGGAGGATAATTTAAAGACAAGGTATTTATTAATCCACTGAGTCAACACAAATTTTGTGCAAATAGGATATGATCATGTTCATCCATCCAAAGAAAGTGTGAAGCAGAAAGAAGGAAGAATTGAAGTTTCTGTTTTAGCCACAAGGTGGCAGCAGAGATCAAGTGTTTAATAAAATCAGCAACAATGAAAAAATGCTGCCAAATCAGGCAGTTGATGGAGGTCCAAAATGTTTGTGTAACATCCTTTCTACTGTGATGCCTTCGTCTGGTACTGTAAATTCCTCGAAGCATAAATATTCCTTCTTTACTGTCTATTGTCTAGAATTTGTTTGTATGAGAACAGGTCAAACTGCCCACCTGTGCATATAAAACTGGGGCTTCCACCGTAGATGAGCTCATCATTGTCAGGCAATATGAAGGGACACCTCTGCTGGACCTCCAGGCAGTACTTCCTGCAGGGGATCTTGTTGCTGCAGTGCATCTGTGTGGTGTGGAAGAACTGGGCACAGAGCCAGTGTTTGTAGACAGTCTGTGCAGAGAGAAAAGTACAGAAGGAGAGATGTTAGTGCTTCAGTCCGGGTGTGCATTGCAATTGATTGCATCATCAGTACCGCGGTAACAGTCATCGCTTTAGCTCTCCCACCTTTGTATCTTGGCAACCTTGCAGCCTTCACCATTTCTTTGTGTCGCTTACAGAGTCGAAACATCTCTCTACATTGTTTTGTTTTATGTTGCATTATGTCTATCCTATGTTCACACAGAGATCGATCAATCATGACTAATTGCTTCTAAAAATGTTGTGTTTATATAATGTTATATAGGCTATATTATATAATGTATGTTAAAATACATATAAAGTACAATATTACTGACCATCAGTAAGCCTGAAAACCTCTTTTAGAAACGCATGCTATCCACACTGATTGTATAGCTAATAACTGCCATATTAACTAGTTTCTACATTTCTTTCATCAAATAAATTTTAATTCAATCGTGGTACTTAAAGTGTGAAGTGTATTTATCCCAGCTTAAATACAAATGAGATGATTTCACTGTATAAGCTTTATGTCCCTACAGTATGTTGCAATCAAAACATTGCACTGTGTTTGTGGTTGTTTTTTGAGCATCCCAATCAGGGGTGCGTTTCCCGAAAGCATCGTTAGCCAACTATGGTCGCAAGTTCTGTCGTTACCAATAGAGTTCAATGGAAATTGCGACCATAGTTGGCTTTTTTATCAGCATAGTTCAGCGAGTCGATGTTTCCCGAAAGAAGCATAGTTTCATGCGTGACATAATAAATCCTTATCTTGAGCAAAATAAGCAAGCTGACATTCAGTACAACCTCTTTTATTTCGAATACATAAAAATCTCATTTACGCCTTTGAATTTGTCAAGAGATTGAAAGAACTGTTTTTGAAGACTGTGCATGTGCAAATGTGCTCTAGGCTACTATGAAAAAACTAGACTATGATTGAATCTGGAAATAAAGCAAAAAAACTGAGAAAAATGAGAAATATTCCACAGATACTATGTCTGTAATTTATATCAAAACATCTAGCATTAATTCAATCTCAAACAGTTTCATTAAAATAAGTTATTATGCCACCACATGTGTCGTCATAAACCAATGCGGTTGAATGACCACTTGGCGACAATGTGGTTTCGGGAAACAGTCGTGAGTCGTGACTAGCTAGTTGATTTCTTCAACGATACATCGTACTTTGGTAGTGAAGCATCGAGTTACATCGTTGTATGGGAAACACACTTTACATTTCAAGTCGCAGCTTGTCTATCATAGCAACCATGCATCGGTGGAGACGGTGCTTCCCTGAACCCAAAGTAACTTTGTTGGACATCCTTTGTTCAAACTATGACGGTACAACAATAGAACTGTCGTCATACGTGGGGTTATGCTACGGGTTAAAGTTTGCTTAGTTTCCAAATGTTTAATTAAATCATGGGTTCTCTAATACGTCAAACTCTGGGGTTCAACGGGTATTCACACATCCACATTCTGAAAAAAAGTTTTTATTTTTTTTTATTCTCTTGACAAAATAAAATCCGTAGAATGAAATATATTTATATATGGAATGACATGTAGATTTATAATGACTTATTTTTGCTCAAGATGATGATCTATTTCAGTCCACATGTCCACATACTGATTGCAAACTATGCTTCTAATCACACACCAAAATGTTTGTTGGAACTACGTTTTCAGGGAACACAACATCATTGAACTGGGTTGCTAATAATGGCATTTGCAACCAGTTAGCAACGGAAAACCTGGAGTGTTCAGGAAACCTGTTATTTTTATATATTTATTTTTGGAGACACTAGCAAATAATTGTCAGGCTTTACATTAATGAAATGAGCAATACAATATTCATCTGAGATCATGTTAAGATTAGAGCCCTTTTGTAGTATGAGTGCAACAGGGCTCCGTTTGTGGCCCATTATACATTTGTAACACCACAGCAGGCATTACATTGGATAAAAAACCATGCAAACAAGTTTTGTTTAACACCAAAACATCTGCTTTTCCACACAGACAAACATTAATGTGCCCAATCAAACAAGATGAAAAAAGAGATATCAAACCAAAGCCATTTGCTTTGCCGTTTCCTTTATGTACAACATATCATTCTACCCAGTGTTAAAAGACCGAATGAATGGACTATAATGCATTAAAAGTACTTGTATGAAAGACTGAGGAGACTCACTGGCAAGTTTTCCAGCAGCCATTAGTTATAGCTGAGCCAGCACATGACATCATATCCTCTTGCCCATCAGGAGCCTAATGGAACGATTCTGTAATTGGCTCATCTCACAGAAACATAGTGAAACATTTCCAAACAAACAAAAACACTTTCTTTACCACATCACATTTCAAACCCTTTCTACGAACAGGCAACGGACCTGTTGCCACAATACGTTACTGTCAGCTGACAAAAGAGCTCCACTCCATCTACAACAACAGCTCAGGCAATTATAAGTGCAATGAATCACTGTCTTTGCCTTAAGCACAGCGCCTTGCCCGCACACAACTGTACATCATGTCACGTCGCCATCCCCGATGAAATATTTATGTGGCGTCACTCGTGTAAACTCTTTAAAAGGCACATTTCCTTCCTCAGCCTTGATTCTCTCCTGCTTTGGTTCGCCTGTAAGTGCTTATTAGATTTGAGGAGAGCAAACCTCTCAGCGGGCGTTTGCTAATGCCTGTTCATATAATGAATCCCTCCTGAGAAAGAGGTAAAGCAGACGTTTGTGGAGGATGACAGATCACAGGGAGGGGTAAGACTGCAGCCTCCTGTCTCCTCCCTGGGCCATTTAAGGTAGTCCTGATTGACATGCAAAGCAAACAACTTCAGGTGAAATAAGCTTCTGCCAGAGTTATCTAAGGACATTGTGGTGCACGTGAATCAGCATTATATTTGATATAGAATAGAGAGTGGGTAAAATAGAGACTGAACAAAACACTGGACAACTGTATTGCATGTAATTAAAGATCTCAACTCTGTCAATATTACTTTAACAGTTTTACCAATAACGCTTTCTTAGACAGGTAAAATGACTTAAAAGAGTTTGGATTGTTTTTATGTGACATTTAAGTGTGGAGAAACACAACAGTGACAAACTGTGTAAAAAAAAAAAGTAATTCAAAAGCTCTTCTCCAAAATCAAGGGAGTTGCCTTGCTGGTTACCGCTTAATTAAGGAGCCGTCTTTTAAGGCAGCAAACTAAGTCACATGTAACGTTGTTTGTGATTGATTTGGAGTATTTTGCATGATTAAAACAAATAGCACTACACACATGGCCAAAGTCCCTTTGAGGCAAGTCAATTAATTCGGCAGACATTTTTGAAACACTTCTCGAGCAGCTATTTCAGTCATACAGCTTTGCACACATATTTATTTTGTAAATTGTAAATTTATAGATTACTTCATTGAATTAGTTATTTTTATAATCAACATTTCACCTAACCGGAATAGTTTCTGTAAAATGCCATTGCAAAAACAATTTGATAACTTTGAGGAAATGGAAATATTTGCCTCAATGAAGTCTTTCTACAGTTACGCCCATTCTTTAAAATATCTTCTTTTGTGTTCAGCGGAAGAAATGCATTCATACAGGTTTGAAACAATTTGAGGGGGAGTAAATGATGACAGAATGTCTTTTTTGGCATGAACAATCCCTTTAAAAGCAAAATGGCATTGTGATGAACTGAGAAATCTAATTTTCCTTGAGCTTTTGACATCTAAGAGGTCATCATATTATAAGAATATCCAGTAAGTTTCAGAATTGAAAACGTCCTTGTTAGTCCGATAAAAGCTTTTATTGACACCAGGCTCAGCAAACGACTCGTTTTTCAAAGTGGGGAACTATGACGTCAAAGAGGATAAAACATCACCCCCCGCAGAAGAAGATCAACGCCTACTTCAACATGGCCAGTTTAGCCCCGCCCACCGATTCACACATTACACGCATAGCTAAATAACATAGACCTACCTCGTGATGACAAACCGGATCGAGCTACCGAGCAATACAAAATATTGTGCAGTGCCTGGTTGTGGAAGAAGACAGTTGCTGCATATGCTTCCTCTGGTTTCAACAATATAATACAATTTAAAAAGCCAGTTCATGACCCCTTTAATATTTATATTATAATTAATTTTGTGAATGAAGGAGCAGTTTTGGCAACTATCCCGAAATTTCACAGGCAATGTTCTTAGTTTCGTGACAACCTTAGGGCCAAAAACACAGAATGCAAGGTTTATAGCGTTTTTAAAAAGTTGCAATAGATGTGAGACGTGAGCGCAATGGTTAAAGACATCCATCTAGCCTGTTTACATTGAAAAACAGTGTAAAAGTAAAAGATGCGTTCTGTGTGAACGGCCCCTTAGTGATGAATGATGGGTGAAGTGTTGTGACAGTGACGGACAGATAAAAAAAAGAAAAAGTGTATCAGTGCAGTGAGATGATAGCTTCACACATACTGTAGGCCATGCAGTCATGCTCACTTAAGATGGGTACACATGAGCAGGACTCTGGAGACTGGAGAGCGTGGCGACATGCTGGTGGCATTTGGAGCTGGCACATGATGACATTAATCCAGAGCTCATTTGCAGTGCTACAGTGACAACGCATTCTCACCCCAAGGCGTCACCTTTGACCATGCTTCAATATTTGACGTTTTAGGCGCCCTTTAGCGTCACTTACATGACGCGATCCTATGGCGTCATCTAACTGACGCTAAAGGAAAGCGTCAGTTAGAGGACGCGGTTAGGTTTAGGTGTGGGGTGGGGGTAGGGTACACGCGATCCTAGGGCGTCATCTAACTGACGCTAAAGGGCGCCTAAAGCGTCAGATATTGAAGCATGTCCAAATGCTTCCCAAGGCGTCAGTTAAGTGACGCCTTGGGGGTGAGAATGGGCTGACAGTGAACTGACAGAGAGAGCGAGAGAGAGAGAGAGAGCGAGAGAGATAGAGAAAGAGAGAGAGAGAGAGAGAGAGAGAGAGAGAGAGAGAGAGAGAGAGAGAGAGAGAGAGAGAAGCTAATTCCTGCAGATCTGCAGAGACTGGGTGTTTTACACACATAGAGCCTTTAATGTGTGAATGCCACATCCTTCATCTGGACTCTTAAAGGCCCATTAAAGTGCCTTGAAACATGCAGCGTTATTCAATGTGTTGACGTAGTTTCCACTGAAACAGGAAGACAAGGCGGGACATATCAAGCAGCTTTCGTTTATATCAAAGCTCGGCCCAGAGCTGTTGAGCTTGGTAAAGCCGCATTAGACAGCTTATGACAGCCACAGTCTAATAGATTACCTTTTAGATCGAATGTAAAACTGTTACTAAAGCAAAACAGTGAACATGCTGAGCATGTGTAGTTTGAAAAGTGTGTACTTCATGTTGGTGAATTGCACCAGTTTTTTCTCTTATACTTGTCAGTGCTGTTTCTAATGCTGAGTCTGTCTGACCATTTCTCCTCCAAATCTCTTTCATATTGCTTTAAAATGTAGCATCCAGTGTAAAATTGAAATGAATCCAGTAAATTTTGTTGTATGGGCTGGCTGGCACATATGATCCGCTCTGTGCCACCGTGTCTCTGGACCGGAGCAGACTTGTGTGCGAGCAGCGGCGGACTTCATTCGTCTTAATGAAAAGCATTTTTTACACTGTCTGGATCGTTTCCTATCCCCTATTTAGTGCATTATATGTGCCATTCAACATATAGAAAATAGTAATTTGTGTAAACAAGTGACCAATGGGCTTTATGCACAGCTGCACTACTTCCTGAACTTAAGCCAGCTTCTTGTTTCCTGTTTGCCATTATTGGCCAAATTGATTAATTCAGGTGTGTCTGATTATTGTTGACTACTGAGGTCAGGCACAACTGCATCAATTTGGCCAATAATGGCAGACAGGAAACAAGGAGACGGCTTAAGTTTAGGAAGTAGTGCAGCTGTGCATAAAGCCAAACGCTTCTATTTGGGGGTGGGACTCTTTAGATTCTAGAAAGCATTTGATTGGATAGAAAATCTGACGAGAAGCTGAAGTTCAGAGTGATGTCATCAAAATCGTTGAGCCTTGAGAGAGTGTAAGTTTTGAATGCTTCTAAATTTTGTCATTTGTTTTAGAGCATACTAGCTTAACCAGTTTAATGTTAGCATGGTGCTAAGCTAATAATAAATAGATGTTCTCTTGTTTTGCCCACCATCTTGGATGGACTCTTTACATGTGCTTTACATTACTTTTGATGTGAAATGTTGAAGTTCAGGCTTCGATTGTTGGTGTTTTAGCCAAAATGTGTAAAAATTGTGATGAAATTTAAGCAAAAGTTGCTTTATCAATTTGATCTCTACTTCAAATAAATAGATTCTATTAGTGTTTTGCTTTTCCATGGGAAGACAGAACAAATACACCTAATAAAGCATAGAAACAAAGAAAACAAACAAATAGTACTGCTACGTAAAATTTTATGGGACAACACCTTTCATATCCCCACCATTGTTTTGTAGAACATTCCCAAAACCTCGTACGGCTGGTGAAAATTTGTTTTATTGCAGTGTGAGTTCAGCATGACCCCCTGAATCTCTGCTGTCCAGCACTCCATTAGAGATGTGATGAGGGGTGAGTCCTCTCACATGAGTATAAATGCATTATCGCTGCTAAACACAACCTGAGCGACGAGGTGAGCTGCATCGCAGTCTCTGCTGAATGCCACTGAAGGACGTTGCACTAAAAGGGCCATTTATATGTCCAATAGCTGGTTAAATCTGCACCGCCGGCTTCTATAAACTCACGCAGTTGTGACTTGAATATTCGCGTCAATTTACTGCTACCTGAATGGCTAATATAGCCAATTACTTTTTTTTTCAGTATATTAAAAATTTAATCAGTCAATTAATCTGATGTCACAGAACTCATTTGTTCGACAGCATAATATGTAATCATTTTCTTCAGTCCTCGGCCTATCCATCCGTTTATCCATCTATTTGTCTTTTTCATCAACTGCAAATGTTGCAGGGACTTTCCAGCAGATGGAGCTAGCATGCTAAGGTGAACCATTGCAGATTCCCTCACTCAGCAGTAACCCATTCACTATGAGATATGTAATACCTGGATAGAGCTACAGTATCTATTAGCAATACCATTCATTTCAATGACACAAAGTCACAGAACCACCCAGAAGTAGGTCATTTGAAATACGCCATCTTAACTCATGGGCACTCACTTCTGCAGCCAGGTTGTTTTGAGCCAATCACCTGAGCCTAAATCACATCTAATATTGATAAAAATATCTAGTAGCCAAAACATCTGTGTACAGATTGTACCATATCCCTGAGCAACAAATAGCCCATTTGTTGGGCTACTTTCAGTATGATTATTACAGCCATGTGTAGCACATGCTCACTATCGGGTGGGGATGATTTTGATTCATCCATGTGATTGAAATCTTTTGATTATTTTTTTTAAAGAAAACTTTAAGATTTGTCCACTCATTGAACACGGTGGTGAAAGTGAAGTACAACATGTACATTCCAATGAATCAGATTTGAGGGAAACGTTTACAGTTTTTGTCAAGTTTAGGCTTCCAAACAGTGCTTCTACTATAGTGCAATTTGCATGTCTCTCTAATTTTAAGAATAAGTTATGGGTAATATTAGGTTTAGGGCTAGGAATGGGTTTTGGCAAATTTTTCGGTAAGGAATGTTGTTCCAGGATCAACAAAATATGTTTATTTAGGAATATGTCTTACTTTGTAAAATCATGGTGACCTTAGAGTAAACCGTAGGGTACCATTGAGTGTATTTTTGTGGGATATGAAAGTCATTGAATCAACTGATTCATTCAAAAGAGTCATTCATGACCGGTGAAACAAGTCTCACCCAGACAGCAAAATAGTGTCCGTCCAGATAAAGCCCACATCTAGTACATGTGGACTCCACACGGTCCAGATGTGGGCCTGATCTGGGCCAACACTACTGCTATTTGGGTAGCTTCCTTTTTAAGATACTAGACTCGAGAAAGAAAAGTCTTTAAGCATCACTTTTCAGACATTTTCTCCACTAATGACAGTAAAGCAACTCTAATAGGTTTTACTCAGTTTTGTCAACTACAAAGCTTTGCTATCAAGCTATAAAGATAAAGTCATTTTGTTGTTATGGCAGGTGTATGCATCATTACATCAAATTGGCATAATAGTTAATAACTGTACCAAATCCCACCCACCCAAATCATTTGCTTTGTGAATAAAATAAAAAATATGTCAAAAGGAATGAGAACTCACTTCTAAATCTAGACGTGATGTGGAAAACAGGGCAGGAGCGCAGACGGAATCAAGGGCAGTTTCTGATGCAGGCTTCGTCACTTTTTCGCTCCCAGGCTGCAGCAGACAGAGGATGGCGTGATCTCATTAGTATGAAGAGCGGAGGGAACGTTGGCAGAGGAGCTCTGAGAATCAGCCGGCTCCTGTATCGTCTCTGCCCTACTTACCTATACCCTCAGCTGCCTGCATTGGGACCTGCCTGAACCTGCTACATCTAACACTGCTTCTGCTCACATGATAAATGACCAGATGCATCAGACGGCACACCATGTGAGGAGGCTCGAGAAATGAACATTTCCATCTTACATAAGCAGGCTTTGCCCTTTCTTTCCATACAGTTATTTTTTTTTTTAAATCTCGCACAACAATGGAGACTGCGACTCTTTTATTTTCTATTAATTTAATCTAAATTACATGATAATTAAATATTAATGTCGTATGGTCTTAATAATTGGTTTATATATGTATATATACTTATATTATGTATTTATATTTATATATTTATTAATAAAGGATCTAACTAAAAATGACAAAAGCACATAAAATTATTAAAATAAAAATTTTAATTAAACTTAAATTAAAGCACATTCAAATTAATAATAGATACCAAGCATACTTATATATATATATAAGTCTTTGACTTTTTCTGTCACTTTCTTTTGCTCTTTCTTTCACCTCCCCCTAATCATTCTTCGTTTTCACTTGTGGCTTTTAATCTGACAGTGTGTGTTTAACTTTCCATTCTCGGGCATTAGCCAAGCTGTCCTGGAGGACTGCATTATTCCATTATGAGTTGGCTAATAACATTGTAATTGACGAAAGGCCTTTCTGTGGTCTCAGTATTGGTTTTTAAAAGCCTCCATTGCGCTGTCAGTGCCTTGCCTTTGATGTTTTATTTGCCTCTTACTCTGAAACCCCGACCAGAAGACACGACTCAAGCCTCTCTCCACCTCACTCGTTCACTCTTTCACTGACAACCATCAGGTCCTCTGTCAAAAATCCCCCAGCGGTTAAAGTGAAGGTCAGACAGGAGCAGAGGTGGAACTAACAAAGGAATTCTCACCATCATGCTAAATATCTATCTATCTATCTATCTATCTATCTATCTATCTATCTATCTATCTATCTATCTATCTATCTATCTATCTATCTATCTATCTATCTATCTATCTATCTATCTATCTATCTATCTATCTGCCACACACACACACACACTCATCACAAGGACTTTGTTTTCTGTTTGCACCATCTTCCCTTCATTAGTTTATCATGGATGCTAATTTGATTCGTCATTCTGTTCGGCTGTGTGGTTAATTACCTTGTTTGACTCTTGTATTTCAAGGTATGTTAACACGACAACGATATGCTTAAAACGGAGACGTTTTTCCTTTGAGTTTTCAGCGTACTGACGATATTATTGTCCAAACGATCCCCAATTCACACGTATCCGCGAAAATTACGGAAAACCCCGTGTTCTGCTGCCAGACCATTAGATGGCGATGAAACTATAGACTGAACACATAATACACATGTGGATTCGCGTTTTTGTTGTTTACACCGTGACCATTTTCAAAAACTTGTACTTTGAAACCCGTTTTCAAAAATTTGCGTTTTAATGCACCCAAAACGCATTGTCATGTAAACGAATGGACAAAACGCATAAACAATGTAATGTTTTTAGCTGAAAACAGTGTCCCCTAAGTTCCCGTGTTTCTGTACTTAGTGGCCCGGTCTCATCCATGTTATGGTTGTATTTCATTTGCATTTCATCTTCATGCATTTGTACTGCCAAGTTGTGACGATATACTGTATATTTGATTCAACTAGACTGGTATTTGGACCAAATAAACCAACTCATCAAAAATATCAGTCCCTTTATTTTAAGGTGTTATATTATTACTCAGTACTTAAATTATAACAGAAATAACTACATTACTGTATGTACTTAGAATTGGGTTAGGATAAGGGTTTGGTTTAGGGTTAGTTGCATGTTATTATGCATAATTTACTGTTATTAGTACACCAAGTACATGTAACATACAGTATGTGACAAGATTGTTGCACACCATCATGCAATAGAGAATATTCGAATATTCATTTTTGGGTGACCTGTCCCTTTAACAATGCAAAACTGAAATCTATCCATTTGCTACTGTGAATCACTGGTCTATTTTACACCACATGTTAAGAGTGAATAGCCATCCTGAGACTACATTGACTCAAACCTCCAGAGAATATGAGGGGTCAGAGGTCATAAGTTGCCACCGTCCACAGGGACTGAGGGGGTAAACAAATGCATGACAGGTCAAAGAGCAGTCCACACATTTACCACAGCAGGAGTGCATTGCAACATGGCCCAGGTCGCAAGTCACACAGCAATCTTCAGTCCTATAGATTCAGCCACACAAAACCAAAGCCAGTTTAATCAGTAGGAGTCGGTGGAGGGACAAAACTAAAAAAGTTTGATGAAAATACAGCATATGAAAGCCGAGCCAAAGTGAATCAAGACCCAGGAATCAATATCCGTGTTTTTTTTTTCTTTCTTTTTGTTAAACTTGTTAAATGTTACATTTGTGCAGTTTGAACCTCTGTGATTCTGAAGAATGTAGCAATTAAACAAACAGTGTCAACAAGCATTCATCCTCCTAGTTCTGCTATAACATTACAAATCACCATAGTCATCCCAACAAAGAAAAAGCCTAGTTTCACCGAAGATGTACAAAACAACATGAGGCAATTAGGATCCGACTGTTTCGTGCTGCACAATTCAAACCGAATACATCCAATAAAACACGAGAGCAATGTTTTTGAACAAACAAACCCAATTCCAGTGGTCAAAGAAATTGCATAAAGCAACTACGCCCAGACAGTAGTCGAAGCCTTCGCTAACAGTAGAACTACGTTATGTATATTCCATGATACAGATGTACAGGCTAATAATGATTGTTATTCAGCCAGCTGAACCGGCGTGCTAAGCAACAGTAATTTTAGACTAAACAAAGCGGGTGGACGCAGGGGTTGGCAAGGCAACCCTCGTTCCTCATTAAGGCTCCAGATAACACCCTGCCCTAAACAAACTCCACGCGGTAGTAGGTGCAAGGAAAAAGATTAGCTTTGTGTTGCCCTCGCAGTGCACGGCAATAATAGTCAGCTGGGAACTGGGAGGGGGTTGTGGAGGTTTGTCGAGTGACTGAACTCGCACAAAGCCAGTCCTCCACCTGCGCTAAACGACGAGATGACTGATCTCTTTCTGCTTCCCACAGTCTGTCTGATAATAAATAAAGCCTTTTGATATGGGATGCCCATGCCGTGTAAATATCATTATCAACAGGCAGGGACTTATTACACGCTGCACAGATTATTAAATATTAAAAACACAACTCAGACCGAATCATATTCAGCCAGAGCTAAGTGAAGTGGGCACCTCTCTGCATGCAAAAGGGAGAAAGAGAGATGGAGCGAAGGAAAGAGGCGTGAAAATGAGCATTTATTTCACTCGCTAATTCATACATCCCAGCATGACCAGATCTTGCAAGGCAAAAATAGCAGCCTAGTTAGACAAAATAAACCAAAATAGCTTTAATTACTATTCAAAATGATTAATACAATTTCCAATATTATTTTTTTTTATTCTCAAAAATAGATAATTGTTTTAGAGTGTCCTTGTTACATATGTTACATGTACTTAATCCTACCCATAGGGTTGTAGTTGCTTAATATTACTCAGTACTTAATTGTATAATTACACTTTAACAATGACACCTTAAAATAAAGTGTGATCATAAATTATTTCACATATAAAACCATCAAAATCAATAAATTATTCCTGTAACAAAAAAAGCAGGCATGAATAACACAGGAAGAAATGAGATGCCAGCTATGTAAATTAACAAAGATGTGACAGTAAAAGAACAAAAGGCAACATTGTTACATGCCTATGAATTGCAATTTAATGCTATATATTGGAAGTCAGAGCAAAAAAAAAAAAAAAAGAATAATATAAAATAAGAAAAAGATATTCCAGGAGGCAGCCAGTCACTCCTTTAGCAAGTATTTGAAAATGATCTATGGTTTGTGCTGGATTCGGTGCTTCAATTATATTATTGCATGCACTCATTCAAATGCAGTGTGCACATTTTCATTGTGGCTAGATTTGGTTAATAAAAGTGTATTAAATTGCAATTCATTCCTGCTTGCCTGGCTTGTTTGCACTAGGTTATATATTGCTAGGTTATCTGTATTAGGTTTATTGTACTAGTAGCACTTGTTTGTATTCATACAGGAAGCACTTCGTTCCAGATTACATGCTCGCCATCTGTTGATCTCTGGTGTACCTTTTCTAAATCGCTCTGAGTAAAAGCGTCTGCTAAATTTAAATGTGAATGTAAATGTAAATTCGACACCATATGTATAATTTGATCTTTTTTTTTCCATCTGTGCCTATGAATGATGACTTTACTGGCAATCATAGACCATATTGAAAACAACCACACAGCTGTATGTTTTACAGACACAAAAAGCTGACCTCCGGTGTTTTAGGCAGTATTGAGAAGATTTCTTCCCCAACATAGGGCTAGGAGCCGTCACACAAGGAAGTGTTTGTGTTGAACATGCAGACGGACTGTAATGGAATACACAACACTGACTCACTGGAAAAAAACCTGTCTCTGCACTTTTTGTAAAACTCCAGAAACTTACCTATACTATATGCTGCAGCTTCCAGCTGAAATGACCAATAGTGGCAGTAAACACCAACAACTTTTTTTCATTTTTTTCCTATTTGGAAAGTAATACATTTTGACACTTGCATTTAACTCCTAAGTTACATAACCATCTCCAAATGCATGGCTTTTCTGATATAGTAAACTTGCTTGATAGCTTGCAATGCAGTCCACTTGGGTACGAGTCTTGTGAAATATGAGTCACATAACTCAATAAAAGTACTCAATAGACTTGGAAGCAAGATAAAATGGCACGGTTACTTCAGCAAATGCCTTTTTATCTTACGTTTGCTTTGCTTCAAACTATCATTTAAGGTAGGTGGTACAGTACATTCGTTTCAAACACGACAGAATTACATTCACAATCATCTGTTTCTGAGAAAATAGAATGTGCTTTTAGGGCCACTCAATGGACATTTCAATTTCTCAATCCGTATTTGCTTTTTATTTTAATTTTTGCAACATATAATTATTTGTGTTTCACAGATGAAAATCATACAGGTTTGAAACAGGATGAGCATACTATGACACTTTTTAACAGCTGAAGTGGAACACAATAGTAGCTAACAAGTTGGATTATGTATGTGTTATGTATTTGTGGTTCATGTATCTGATTTTGGTCCATGTATTTGACCAGTGCTATTCTTTTTATCATTGACATGCTGCTTCCATCTTTATTAAGAGGCAGAACTGGCCGTGCTGAAAACAGATGGGTGTCACCTCAGCCCAAACCCACTCAATAAAGCTATAATATGTCAAGATTACAGTCAGGCCCTTGGCTTGCCTTACAATAAGAGTCAATAGCAGGAGAGCCTTTAGAGTGACAAGATAAGAGAAAAACACAGGAGAGATGGCTCTTGTAGAATAAATACTGCCTACTAAGAAGACAGAGGGTGAGAAAGACAATGATAGAGAGACAAAGACACTATTATTTTATAAAACTACCCATTGAGGCATGCAAGAGGGGGGCAGAATGCTCAAGGGGGCATGAACTTTGGACAGAAGCCCATATAGCTGGCAAATCGATCACTTGCAAAAACGTGGAGTTTTGGGATTATCTACAACTACTAAGTGTCAAGTACCGGTCAGCTGAAAGTGATGACGTTTCCTGCACTACAGCACACAGAGAGAGACGAATAAATAACAGAGGATGGTATGATGTAAACTGAACCTTTGGAGTGATTGTATTTCTGACAGGAAGTTACTGTTCTATTTTGTCGTACAAGGCAGCAGCACTTCACATGAGCAGCCAGAGGAACCGGTACTATCAAATATTAAACATGCATTTAGATCAGCATAAGCAAGGCTTATGAAAAGCACAATTCACTCACTAGAGTCTAGAGAACAGAAATAAAAAAAATATGTATTAGTGCAACTTTCATGAAGTAAAATCACTAAGCCTTCCTTCCGCTAGAAAAAAAAATAGTCTCTGACCGTGAACAGCAACAATGTTCCAATGTGTAATATGCATGAAAGCTCAAATAAACACAACATAGGAACTGCAGTGTAGTGCAGTGACAAATAGAACTGCTGGTTTTATCATAAATAAAGTACAACTATTGACCAATCAGAATCAAGGATGGGAACTAGCCATTTTATAATTATTCATAATTGCCCATTTTTCAGAAATATTATTATTTTAATTCAAATATGTTGGTAATTTTCACCTCACGCTCATCGTGATTAGATTACATCAAATCTGTTCTGTCGGTCCCATACGGTCTAGCCGCAAAACTATTGATTAGATCCAACAATACACACGTGCAAATGATCGTAACTCTATGCAGTTCTCGTACTACATTCCACTGGAAATGGGAGACTTCCGGTCTGTTGTTTTTTGGGAAAAGTGAAAAAGGTAGCTTTAGGTCAAACATAAACCAACTTTCACATCAATGTTGGGTTGAAATGATTCCCTCGATACGCATAAACAAATCTTTACTTTTCTGGCATTTAGAGATGACATTTCAAAACCACTTTCCGCAATGTTTATACAGTCTTTCAATAAACTGCCAAAAAGAAATCAGGCCAAGAAAGAGGTAACCTTGCTTTAAGCAATTCTAAATATAAAGTATTGATTATATTCAAGGTGCCTTTGCATTCACATGCAACAAGACCACTAGTAGACAGATAAAACAATAGATAGATAGATAGATAGATAGATAGATAGATAGATAGATAGATAGATAGATAGATAGATAGATAGATAGATAGATAGATAGATAGATAGATAGATAGATAGATAGATGGATAGATAGATACAGTAGATACACAGACAGATAGATACACAGACAGATAGATACACAAACAGACAGATATTTTAAAACACGTGTCACAAAGCAATTTCAGCCATCTTTAAATGGCAAAGGACTGTGTCAAAGTTCAGGGAGAGCTCAGGGAAAGGAAGACCGAAAGAAAAACAGAAATTATGTTTATTAAATTTAGTGCTGCAGAGCTATGATTTGCTTTTCTGCTTCTCTCTCTCTCTCTCTCTCTCTCTCTCTCTCTCTCTCTCTCTCTCTCTCTCTCTCTCTCTCTCTGCAGTGTGTGCCGCAGCAGACACATAACAAATGGCATAAGAGACAAGAACTGTACCACAGGCTCTGGTGCAAGGTTACAACACACACAGACACCGGGAGAGAGAGTACAGTGCAGGATCAAAACAACATGGCAAAATGGAAAGACAAAGACACTCCCATTCATAAACATTTGACGGTCTGTAATCAGATGAGTTTAATTCCTCCATTATCCAAGATGTATTCTCACACACCAATGCATTCTCATCCTAGGGCGTCATATAGTGATGCTTTTGACAATGTGTATACATCCAACACACGGCAACCTTTAGCGTCATTGATAGGGCTCAATCCGAGGGGCGGGATAAACGGTTGTCTTTCAAATTCTCTCTGCACGCAATTGGATAGTTTGGATAGAGTCCCATGCGTTTTCCCACCAGCGGAGCAAGTTGATATATTAAACTTTTACCGTATCCAGTCAGCAAAACTCCGAACACATCTTTCTTTTTTTTTTAAATGACTCAAGTGCCGAAAAGCTCAAGTTCAAATCATCCAGAGTAGCGGTCAAAGCCGAATCGAAAGACAGCTGTTCGCCAGCAGCGGCCATTCTTTGTTTTCAAGTAGCAGTGAACCAACTCTGTCGTCATTATGTAAAGCCCGCTCGCCGACTGTATACATGATTGGCCATGATTGGTCATTGGCCCGACCAGAGTTTGTTTTTTCCAGCTAAAACGTCTATGGAGAGTTGCTAGACCACACTGGCTGTGAAATAATTTTTGCTGCCGCTAGGGTTCGTCTATATTTCTAGGCTAGTAACAACCAGGAGGAATTAAAAAAAAATATTTATACTGTAAGTATTATAGAACTAAGGGATTCTTATTCTACTATTAAGATACAACAATTTCACATTAGGGAGCAATTTAGCAAGGACATACCATTTTGAAATAATGGTGATAAAGTACGTACTGTATAGGCTTTATAAAAATTACATGGTATATATCGATGCATTTATAAAGTAATCTTTTTTAACAAAAGTGCACTGAAAACGAAAACTATTGCAACTTTTGCTTAAATATTGGGAAAAGATTACACGGTAAGTGTGACATTGCGAGCTGTAAATTAAACTGGTGTTTGTTACCCTCTTGTTTCATGTAGTTACTGGGTAAGTACAATAAAAATGCATACACACAATCTAATATCACTGACTCAGAAACATTTCATTTATAATACAAGCACCACTTACCCTGTAACCACATGAAACCAGATATATTTCCCAGTATATTTAAAAAAAAAAAAAAACTGCAATAATCTTGCCTTGAAACATGTTAGCCCAAACTTAAACATCTGCACTTTTGCTATCAAATGTTTTATTTTATATATATATATATTTTTTTTATAAATGTATAGATGTACCATGTCATTTTAAAAAGCCTACAGTATGTATTGATAATCAATTGGTACAAAAAGGTATGCAGTGAATGTTCTCGCTAAATTGCTCCCAAATGTAAGACTGTTGTATCTTAATAGTAGAATAAGTATCCCTTAGTTCTAAAATACTTACAGTATAAATATTATTTTATTTCTCCTGGTTGTCACCCCTTTATTCCCCAAACTTTACATATTGTTCCCTTATTGTTCCCTTATACAGTACGTACATGTAAGTACTTTATAGCTACAATATAATTACAGAAAGTTACACTGTAAATTCATCTTAATTACACATTGCTTTCCAGGCTGTAATCTAAAGCGTTACCCAAATGGGTTACATTGTTATGTAGGTTTGTAACAGGAAGAAAGACTGAATTGCTGATGATTAATTTTCGTAGTTCAGAACCGATTATTTCTTTTGGGAGACTTTAATTGTTGTGCACTACTCTAAAATCTAAGATCTTTAAAACTTTGCAGAGCTTTTACATTCACAAAGAGCTATATTAACACACTGCGTAAATGGTAATATTCTTAAAAGCATAATAGGGGCACTTTAAATACACATTCACACAACAGCTGATTTTTGACAGCATAACCGTGCTATAAAGTAGCCAAAATATTCTCAAAAGGGAATCCAGACAATAAAACAGACAGTGAAACATTGGGAACTGAAACATCTGTTTATGGACTGTCTCACCAGGTGCTGCTTTTACATTAAATCCACTATATTGAAAAGAATATAGAATATAATATAAGACAATATAATTCACATCAGTAAGAGAAACAGGCAGAAAGAACTATAGAAAGAACAAATGAACAAATGACAGAATGATAGCTACAATGAATACAATAAATGAACATGGACGAATGAACAATATCCACAAGTTTCCGAGGGGCGCTCCTGTAAAAAATAAAGTGGGTTAAACTTCCGGTGAGGCGGCGGAAGTAGCATTTCAATGGTATTTTGTGTGTTAGCGAAGAGGCTAGCTGTTTTCCGGAGAATTATTTTACTGTTTAAAGACGCAAATCTTTATTAGAGATGTCGTTACGGAGCTCAGGGACAACATGTGCTGTTCGCGGTTGTATATATAACCGGACTAAACTAATTCAGTGGCTTAAACGTGATTGTTTTGAACATAAGCTGAAAACGAAATCAGAGTGATCCTGCCAACGACTGTAGTTTCCATCATCTCCCAAAAGACGACGAATCTTCCTGTGTACATTTGTTTAAATTCTTAATATTCTATAAACTCTATCAGCATGTGTTTGGCTGTTCGCTACTGATGTTACACTCGGGATCAAAGCCTGTGTTGACAGAATACCAAATGTGTCAGTTAATGTATTCAAGTAGCACATTCATTTATAATTTTGAATAAACTCCAAAGCACAATGACTAAGTGTGTATTTTTTATTTTAATTGTTTGTCAGCTCGCACAACTGTCTGTCACCATGCCTTGATGAGTATTGATTATTAATAATGTAAATAATACTCCCAATCAACTACTGCGGAGGGTAAAGGTACTGTTATTTCACCCTTTTGAATTTCGTTGAGGTTGTGTTCCCACATCGTTAGCTAGTTTGGATCGCTATAACTTGAATGACTGTCAACTGTTGAACGAACGAGTGTGAAGTATGTCAAATCGCGCTTTGTTTACTTCCAACCGGAAGTCGCGCCCACTTTTGACGCAAGGCCTCATGGGGCGTAGGAAACTTGTGGATATAATGAACGATATATAAAATGAACGGTCAGGCAAGCAGGCAGACAGATGGCCGGATAGACAGACGAATCGATAGATAGATAGATCTATCTACGAATCAAATTAACATCCATGACAAACTAATGAAGGGAAGATGGTATGGTGCAAACAGAAAACAAAGTCCATGTGATGAATGTGTGTGTGACATATAGATGGATGGATGGATGGATGGATGGATAGAAAGATTGATAGATCCATAGATGGATGGATGGATGGATGGATGGATGGATAATTAAGGGAACTCAAAGTCTATATGAAGTTGTGTTAGATAATGTAAATTCCATTAAAGAAACCGTGATAATTAGACATGAAAAAGCAAATGAAGGTGATGTCTCACTGCAGTAATCTTCAAAGGCCATCAAAGATACAAATGCATGTGTTTACATGTGTGTGTATGAGCCTGTTTGTAGTTCGCACCACAGCAGAGGAGAATCAAAGCCACGGTGAAAGGTAAGTCTCTTCAAAGCGGGTTACTGTGTGCATCAGGCACGCTGTTTAATTAAAACGTCATTTAGGGAGAAGATCACGGCCTCTTTATCCCACACGCACAGCTTTGGCTCAAATAGGCGGACCAAAAAGCAATCATACTCTGTTCCAATTTGTGTTTATCGTGATGCTAATGCCATGTATGGATCAGCCAGAACAGCATTCATGAGGAACATGAGCCAGGGTGCCGGACTCACTTTGGTGTGGACTCATGCATATTCAGTGAGACTGGAACAAGATGGCCAAATAAATACAGAGAGAGAGAGAGAGAGAGAGAGAGAGAGAGAGAGAGAGAGAGAGAGAGAGAGAGAGAGAGAGAGAGAGAGAGAGAGAAAGAGAGAGAGAGAGAGAGAGATAAAGAGAGATTATGATTTGAAGAGTTTGGTTCCAAAACGCGATAAACGCCATTTTTAAAAAAAAAATAGTTACTGCAAAAATCGGACTTTTCAATACCGACCAGATACAAAACAATGTTTAATTTTACGTAAAATGGGATATCCGCCGTGTTATTATGTAATGTTTTCTCCCTTTCTTTCCAAACCGCGACAAACGCCAGTCTCCCTTTTCTGCAAAATGCCACATATCCGCTAAACCAATCGCAACGCACCATTCCACGCAATGTAAACAGTAACGGCAGCGCTTTAACTAACCCGGCTTCCTAGGTTTTCTCTATTTTGTCCTTTCGATCAACAAACAAACAAAAAAATGAATAATTTTGACAGCATTGGTGAACCTGCGGAGGGTAAGGCATCCTGCATGGGTAAACGTGACATCGAAATCGAATCATTTACGTGAGGAAGAAGATGGACTCGAGAGGAGGAAATGCCGGCTGTTGCTTGTTCTCACACGACAGCATCAAACTTCTGTCACGCTGACACACTGACCCCCAGAGGATCTTTTGGAAAACTTTCAGTTGTTTTATTCAAAGTCAATGAAAACCGAGCAGGACCAAGCCAGTTTACAGCTGATCGCCGTCAAAAAAGTTCAGCGGCGACGTCCCAAGGTTGACAACAGCGATGTATATATGCATAACGTTAGATCATGCTTAATAAATCATAATTCATGATGATGTGCTCGTCTTAGTTAATGTTTTAATTAAGGTTTTGTTCATCCATGAAGTCATGAATGAAAAACATTGAACTGTTAAAAAAAAAAACGTTGATAGTTCCTGATGATATTAATATGAATTAATGCATAATTCATTTATTCATGAATTCATGATAATTCATGACATGAACCCTTAAAGTGTTACCGAATATTGTTATATTAAAGCAATGGATTTATAGTATGCACAAGAAATTCAATGTGTATAAAATTTTATTTTGATTAATTGCATTTTGAAAAAAAATAAATTATTGGATTTATTGCATTTTGGGGGAAAAACGATCTTTTTTTATAATAAATCTTTGGAAATCAAAACATTTCATTTTTTATTGTTATTATAACCTACAAATGCTATGTGAAAATTTGAAACCGAAAATAGTGGTTTTCATCTTCCCATTTTCTTGCTAAAGAAAACACAGTTTTACTCAAATTCATCAAAATGGATTTATAGCGTTTTGGAACCAAACTCTTCATTTGATGATGTTGTTTTTCGAATGACTGACCAGTTGCATTTTGAAATATTCATTCTCACAACATAAGCTAAGTGTGCAATTTCTGTGTCACTAGTGGCACCAAACAGAATTGCAGTGTAATCTGTTTTTGACCTGACCAAAACAGTATAAGAATACAATTCTATTAAAAAAAATGGTTGAGTTTGTGTTTCTCTAAAGGTGTGTTTATACTTAGAATAGTTCAGTTCTCTTGGTTCTTTCCTGGTTCACTTAGCATTCACACTGTCATTTTTAACGTCAGACCTGAACATAAAAATTTATACAATATATTTATGGGTATTTTGTAATACCCATCGCTGCCATGGAAAGTTATTTCCCCTATAAGGGACTTTGGGTCTTTAATTGATTGATTGATATTATATACTAGGCTATGTACAGAAACACTTATAGAGCTTTGAAATTATAGGCAAATTGTTATGTACGCACAACAGGTTTTGATGTACTTTTGGAGGGTTACCAATAAAAGCCCAAATTGTGGACAGAGACAACTTTGAAAATTGTTTCACAGCAATTTATATGCAGTTCACTTTTTCATTTCAGAATCTTTTGGAATGGCAAAACAATATTGCAAAAAGTGCAAAAAAAATATTGGAAGTATTTACCTACAATCCATTGACAACTAGCTTAAAATGCATCCTATAATTTGCCAGTGATGAAGATCTTTATTGAGATCAATGCACGTAGATTATGAACAAGACATGTATTTCAGTGATATCTGTCAGGTAGAGAGATTTTATTACACTATTGTTTACCAGACATTTTAAGCTAATTATGTTTGATATGTTGAGAAGAGCTATGGCACTGGGTTTGTCAGCACGATTATTGTGGTGAAACAGTATTTAACAGCTTAATTGTGATCATGCAGAGTTATGACAGAAAGTATGCTTTCAATCTGCCAGCTCCCCTGTGATCCTATCCGGGAAAAGACGGATTGCTTCTGTCGGTGAACACACAACACGGGGGATGCGTGGCTCCACACATGCTTGTGGACTCAGTAGAAATCAATGTGACTCTGTCTTTAATTACGAGACGAATAACTCTGTAACCGTGCAGGCATATTAATAATAGAAAAAGTCATCCAAACTCTGGAGCCATTAGCGCCTAGTGCGCTGGGGCTAATGCATCTTTTTAATAGGGTGCGGAAGTGTCATTGCTTATGGAGACAGGCATCCTCTAAGACCCTCGGCCCCTCCCTTCTCAAACCCTCTGATCTAGTGGAACAGGCATGAGCAGAATTTATCCATTTCCATTTCATTTTCTTAGTCTTTTTTCTAGTATTAGTGCACACAGAGTGCATAGGCATTTAGCAGACAATTTTATCCAAAGAAATGTGCAATACAATTATAAGACGGACGATTCAACCAGTGCAACCTGGGGTTAAAGGGATAGTTCATCCATAAATGATTTCTCTGTCCTCATTTACGCACCCTCATGTTGTTCCCAATCCTCTTTTCGTGTTCGTGTATTTTTTTTAAAAAATAAGAGCATACCAATTTCTTGTCTCTGATTTGCCAACACAGTCTCATGAAGATGCGTATCTATACCACGAGTGTCATTTCTCGTGGCATTTATATGCCAAAAGTGTTTTTTTCGTGTATATGGTACGCACTAAAACGCACTTTTTTTTTTTTTTTTTGCTTACATACGATAAGGTTGTCAACACAATTCCCGTTCACACAGATCCAAAATGACTAAGAATGCTTTATTATTCATGCCAGGCGAGTATTGGCAATGTCACTTACTCACTTGAACACATTCTTGCGTGAATATCCTTACATAGCAAACATTTCATTTACCAGCATTTAATTGCAATTCAGGGGTGCATTTCCCGTACAACGACGTAGTTCACTGCTTCACTACCATAGTATGATGCATCGTTTGGAAAAATCAACTAGCTAGTCACGACTGTTTCCCGAAACCCACTGTCGCAAAGTATCGTTCAACCACGTTGGTTTTACACGTGGTGGAGTAATAACTACTTTTAATGAAACTGTTCGAGATCCAATTAACGCTAGATTTGTTTTATATAAATTGTATGTCATCTGAGGACTATTTCTAATTGTTCCCATTTGTTTTGCTTCATTACCAGACTCAATATTTGGCTCGTTCTTACATAGTAGGGCACGTTCGCACATGCGCACTCTTCAAACACGTTACTTCAAATCTTTTGAAAATTAAAAGACGTAAATTACATTTGTATGTATTCTAATTAAAAGGCACCGGTTTGTACTGAATGTCAGCTTGCTTATTTTGCTCAAGATAAGGATTTATTACGTCCAAATGTGTTGCAATATAGAAACGATGCCTCTAACCACAGGTCGAGAGCTGTCGTTCAAACCACACAACTTTGCGATGCTGTTTGCGGATGTTCGTTGGAACGATTGTTTTGGGAAACACCGACTCGTTGAACTATGCTGATAACGACGGAACTTGCGACCATAGTTGGCTAACGATGCTTTCGGGAAAACAGTAAACAGTAACAGTAACAGATATATAGCATACAAATGAGACCTACTTTTATAAATATAACTATTTATTTCTCTAATATAAATATTTCTACAATAACCACCCTTTTTGTGCTTGACCGCATTGAACACTAAACTGACCTTGTATGGAAAAGAGCTGTGTGGTGACTCCTCAGATATAGAAAATTATATGTGACCCGCTCTGGCGAAATGACTCGGAAGTCACAACGTTCCATTATAAGATGGCTGATTATGTGGAAAAACAATGAAATAACTTTTTTTTTTTTTTTAAAGAACAGACATTCAAAAATAATCTCCCAAAGTTTTGTAGTCCAGATAATTGAGTAAAGGTATTTAAATGACTATTAAAGTTGAGAAAACTTTACTAAATTCGCTGGGAAAAAAAAAAAAAAAAAAAAAAAAAAACATTGCTTTTCTCAACTCCCCACGTCAACTCTGAGCATTTCCCGGGTATCCCCTGAAAAGTTGAACTCAAAGTAAAAGTTGAACTCAAAACTAGTTGAGGATAAATGATTTAAAATTGGGCAATTTCAGCGTTTTGGACGTGACATTTGTAGTCAAAAATTCACAGATAATGATACATTATAGGCCTATGTGAATTACACTGCACAAACCAAAAGGTCGACTCTCCTCAGAACATAAAATCTTCATTTTATTTTATTTTCCGTTTTCGCATTTATGAGAAAAAAACATGTTACGGACGTGACTGTTCTCTGGAAGCGGCACTAAAACTTTCTCAGAGCGAGAAAAACATAGACTTTCACTTTTAAAAACATAGACTTTCTTTACAAATGAGCATGATGAGATGATAATGGCAAGCAAGGATGCATAGTCCATGCAGTTGAATTGTGAGATCATCTGAGGTTAGACTTCAGATGAACTGTCCATAAATTTGGTTTCTCTTCATCGAGGGGCTTGGTGACACAATTGAAGTGATGAATTAGCATAGGCATATTCATTTTTATTATACTGCCCATGGCAAGCAGAGCCCCCAGTGGCACTTACAGATTTCACAAAGCAGTTGGGGGCGAAGCGGGTGCTCTGACACACACTCTCACAGTATGAATATACCTCCTCTGGACACATCATCTGAATTTCACACTCACAGAGGAGTCACTTCCAAATTCATCTCTTGCATTAATTTGTTCCACGTGAGAGCATCCAGTTTCTCCTACTGAGGCGGCCACGTTTCCCACTCTCTCTCTCTTTGCAGTTGTTCATCTTAATACATAGATTCATGTGAAACTGTTATCCAGATTGAGATGTGAGGCAGTGGTCACAGCTACTGGCACCATGCTTGATGACTGATGGTCACATGCCCAGAAATGCAAAACGCTTTATACTTCAGTCTGTCAATCAAGCCATAGATAACTCAGCAAAAAAGAAAAAGAAAAGAAACTTCCCTTTTTCAGAATACAGTATTTAGTATATAGTATATATAGAGTATATAGATCATTTAGTAAAATCCAAATAAGTTTTATTGATCTTTATTGTTCCAAAAAAATAAATAAATGAAAAATGTCTTGTTCAAAGAACCATGAACTAGTTTTTGTATGCACCTGTGGAACAGTCCTAACAGGTTAAAAGCAGAAGAAAATTTATGTCACAGTTCCAATAACTTAGAACATTAAAGAGAAGTTTCTTGTGTGTTCACTACACACTGGTGCTAAATTGTGTGCACTAACTTGGATGGGTTCAATGCAAAGGATGAATTCAGAGTATTCAGAGTGGGTTACCATACTTGGCCTTCAAATGTCACTATCACTTTTTACTGACACCAGAAGCCTTATTTCTAAAATGTGTACGTAGAGATTTGATCTTACAGTAGTGTGTGTTTAAAATCCACACCAACGTTCATGTTTATAAAAACAGTCTTTGACAAGGAAAAGTGCTTATCGCCACGGGAGGATCTGAGCAGATGTATGCAATTTTCCTTGTGGAAGAGAGTCAGAGAACTACAGGTAGGCTATTTCGAAATCCAAGCAAGTCTTGCTGCTCGGCATTCTGAAGTAAAGCATTTGATCGTTGGACTGGTCCTCTTTAATGACATTAATTAGTAGGGCTGGGTATTGAGACAAATTTCACAATTCGATTCGATTTCGATTCACAAGCTTGCATTTCGATTCGATTTCGATTCGATTTGATTCAATATCGATTATTTTGGATATCAGTTACAATAAATGGCCATTTTTCTCAAGGGAATCAAATCTCTTAAATGCTGTAAACTATGGGAGTCTAGTTGTAGCCCATAGACTTCATTAGCCTAAAATGAAGGTGATAATGAACTGTTTTGTAGCTATACAAACACTTAAATGACACTTTTATTTATTTTATCATTTATCATTAAATATTGAAGAACATTAAGATTCTAATGCATATTTAATATGGTGTATATATTTAGCTAAATGCTCCTCTCTGGAGTTATTGTTTTCTAGCTGACTAACGGGTTTTCTGAGGTAAATATGACGATAAATGACATTGATTACAAGCTGTTTAACTGACGTCTTTCCACGGTTGAAACGCTGATTGAACGAATCAATGTGACATGATACGGATTTCGATAAGTTGTACTCTATCTTTTAACACACTTTCAGATGCTCATTCATGTTTATTTCACGCTGTAACTGGTATTATTAACCCGGAAGAGAGATCAGCGCTGCTGCTTCTCTTCATCTGAGCCAGAGCGATCTCACGCCACAGCGCCAAAACACTATTTATGTTTTTGAATGTCTAAAGAAAATGGACGTAATTTGAAAATTGAAACTTTGTTTCATATCAATAGTAACACAGGACAAAGATTATTGCGATTTTTTTGGATGCGCGCAGCCGCGATACAATGTCCCATTCATTCAAATGAAACAGGATGACTAATCGATTCTTGAGGTTTAAGAATCGATATCGGTTCGTAAAAATGAGACTCGATTAATATCGAGAAATCGATATTTATTACCCAGCCCTATTAATTAGGTAGCGTTAACAAGATGGAGATCTGAAATCATTCAGCTACGCACAATTTCGTGTTCATTTGTGATTTATAGATTTCACATCTGCACTGAAAACCCTAATAAGTTGATTTAACTCAATTGATTTGAGTAAACTCGTTCCCTCAATTTAATTGAGTAATGGGGTCTCCCAAAACTTGCATATTTAAGTTTACTTAACTTGGTAGTTATGTAGACTTGACTTAAGTTGTTTAGTTCACCAAACTTGACGATTATTTAATACACTTAAACAATAAAGTTCACTTAACTTAGTGTTAATATCAATTGTACTTGTATATTTAAGTAAACTCAACATGAAAATGTTACTGTAATATTATTTCAAAATATTAAAGCTATTATTTTTGACTGTTAGCTGTGTGCACACTGCACTTACATAAAACAATGAACAACATATTGATCTTTTGAGTCTTTATTGACCAAAATTTCAAATGGAAATGAGTCTCACACTGTACATAACTTTAAATGTGGCAACAGTATCTAACATTAAGTAGTGCAATATCAATTGTACAACTCTGATCACTTACAAAATACACTTAAGTCTCAGATTTTTGTAAATGTACTGAACATTTACACGTAATGTACATTCTTTTAACATTTTACTGGTTTAAGCTTTATGCAATCACAGCAAAATAAGTAAAGCATACTGACCATAGTCACTGTCTTTGACCAAATATTTGCACAATATTACAGTACAAACTATACTGTAATTAAACACACTGTAGAGGTATTGTTACCAACAATGGTAACAATATACTAAATTGACTAATGGACATTAATTATAGAGCATTTCACAATTTAAACCATTTTCCCTCACAAAACAAAACATTGTCAGAAATATTAAAGTCTCAAAGTGGCATTTTTTTTGTAAACAAATATTTTCTGGGTCACAAAACTGAAGAGGTAGTAAAAATGGTACCAATACATGGTATATATATCCTGCAAATCATTTGTAGAACATTCTCAGAGTGGTGTTAAAGTCTCAAAGTGAAGTTTTTTTTTTTTTACAAAAAGCTGGTTTGCCAGAGACTGCAATTTAGGCTTGAGAGAATATTGTCCCATTGACATTAACACACGCTGGATGAAATCAAACGTGTTGCCAAGTGATTTGGGGTAATTCAGTTCAAGTTCGTAGATCAGACCGAAGAGGAGACACATAGCCTGTGGGAGGTCCTGCATTTTATTATTCCAATCGTAGAAGTTAAATACAAGGAATTGGGGGGCTGAAAGTCAGTGTCCTCAAATAAGATGCCCACTGGCACATTAAGGATGGAGTTGCGATGATCACACACCTAGTGTAAAAACAGACATAAATAGAGTATTACGATCAGGAATCAAATGTCTATAAATTAATGTTTATCAGAACGTGCACTAGATTTATTAAAAACACACATAGCACTAACCTTAATCCCAAATTATATGGACAAGTATGCATTTGACTTTATGAAAATGTACATGTTTCCAGCAAAGATAATACTTTTTTTTTTTTAAAGTATGCAGTATAAATTACATTTTATTAATTTGAAGAACTGGCTACATTTGTATTTTAAATTAATAGTTCACCCAAACATGATAATGCACTCACTCTCGGGCCATTAAATATATAGAGTTGTTGTTTTGTTTTTTCATCTGAAAAGATTTGGAGAACTGTAGCATCACATCACTTGCTCCCAAATTGATCCTCTGTAGCGAATGGGTGTTGTAAGTAAGAGTCCAAAGAGCAAACGTGTGGATTAATTGTGGATTATTGTGATGTTTTTATCAGCTGTTTGAACAAGTTTGAGCATCTGTTTGTTAAAGAGGATCGATTTGTGAGCTGGTGATGTAATGCTGAAGTTCTCCAAATCTTTTCAGATGAAGAAACAAACTCTTCTTCATCTTGAATAATCTGAAGGTGAGAACATTTCCTGCAAATTTAAATTTTTTGGGAAACTATTGCTTTAAAATCAACATGATTTTCAAATGCTTGACAAATGCTTAGACTAATGGGAGCACAGGTGGTTGTTTTAATGTTAACACGTGAAGAACAGATGCACTTACTAAACATGACTTGAAGAAATTAACTCACCATTATCTCCAAGCATGATAGGTAGTCCTTGAATCACAAGGGTTAGGACCTCCGTTGGTTGGGCTGATTTTAGAGGAAAACACAAAATTCCATTAATGCCAACAACTAATCAATATATTTGAAGAACTTTTGTAAGAATATACGATTAAATGAATGCTCTTAAAAGATATAGTTCCCCCAAAATGAAATTTCTGTCATCATTTAGCCACCCTCAAGCTATTCCAAACCTGTACATTTCTTTGCTCAGTTGAATACAAAGGAAGAATACATTTTGAAGAATGTTTGTAACCAAGCAGTTTTGGGCCAACATTGAGTTATACATGCTAAAAAAATAAAAATAACAATACTAAGAACACCAATTGTACCCAAAATTGTTCAATTACAAACATTCTTCAAAATATCTTCCTTTGTATTCAGCATTAACAAAGAAATGTATGCAGGTTTGGAACAACTTGAGGGTGAATAAAAGTTATCCTTTAAGTTATCTTAAATAAGACAAAACCTTTTTTTTATTATTAACCATTACTAACCTTTATTTGATTCAAAAAGTTAGCCAAGTAACGTAACTGACCAGGAGTCCCCCCTTTGGCTTAAAAAAGGTCCATGAACCGTGGACTATTTCTATCAAGGTTCTCGTAGAAATCCTGCTTTAGGTTTTTGCCAGCAATTCTGTTGAACTGGGGAGATAAGAGCAGATCACATAATCACATTAGCGTGCACATTGAAATGCTTTAATTGAATAATTAGGAAACAAATGTAGAGGCTAAGAAATATTTTTAACACGTTAAAGGAATAGATAGACCACTCAAAAATGAAAATGATCATAGCCTACTCATGCTCAAACAGTTGTGTGCATGGTTTTCTTTATTCTGCTGAAAACAAAAAGTAATATTTTTAATGTTTGTAACCAAAAGTTGCTAGTTCGCATTGACTTCTATAGTATTTT
The DNA here is from genome assembly GCF_988280905.1 of Pimephales promelas. Lineage (NCBI taxonomy): Eukaryota > Metazoa > Chordata > Actinopteri > Cypriniformes > Leuciscidae > Pimephales > Pimephales promelas. Next base: position 31,290,547 of record NC_142775.1, on the reverse strand, counting down.
CCATATGACTAAATCGCTGTAATTATTGGTGACAAGCGTGACGTTAATTTTTCAATCTACGGAACATTCGTCCTAGACTCGTAGCTAGTAACAAATGTTCTTATAACTTATACTTTACGAAATACTACGTTTTACAAGTCAAAATCAGAAATGTATCATGAAAATATTTGCAAGTTACTGGTAAAAAACTGACCTTTGCCCGGGAAAAATAACCCACATGGTCTGTGCATAGCTGCCATGTTCTTCTTGCACAGAAAAAAAGATAATCGAATATGTAGCTATCTCACTAGTAAAATAAGAAAATAAGCAATTGACATTTCAATAATCATACTATCACAAACTAAGTCATGTTAATAACAGGTAAACACTGTTAATTAATGTCGAGGTTGTCAAAAGATTGACCAGAAAAAACGTCACTAAGTTGACCGGTCTCAAATAACGTTAACGTTAGTTAACTATGTTCTTTTGCCGAGAAATACACGATTACGCAATTAAACTAATAAATTAAAGAATCGTTTGATATCGCAGTTATCATATCATCACATAAAACGTGTTGGAAAAGTTTGACCAGGAACTAATTAACGTTATGGCTGCGTTCTCTTTTATTAACCGTGCAAGGATTTAAATAAACCTATTTCTGAGTTAAAAAGTCATACAAAATAACTTTATATCTTAATAATTGTACTTACCGAGAATGTTACTCAAAGAAAAACTCCCGTCCCGTCTTCATTTGAACTGGTGTCAGCAACTGACGAGACGATGCGAAAATCACCAATTTTGTAATCCACCAATCAGCGCATTAGTTCTCTTGTTGCCATGCAGAACTGCCTGCGTGGCAAATCGCATCAGAGGAAGATCAGAGAGAGACGTTTTAAACCTTTGAAATGAATTTGATTTAACGTTCAACATAATGTGTCGTCGCTGTATTTCTGTTATTTTGTATATTTTTTTTTTATTGAGACTTGGTTGGTGGCTGATGTGAGGAACTCTTTCATGCATTTTGGCACGTGGCATATGTGCACGTGAAATGTATGAAAATTGGGTAATAAAGTTTATTTGTCAAGTTTAAAGTATCAGTTTTTTAAAAAAAATAAACATCAGTTTATTTCCATTACAATCAATAATTGTAAAATGAAAGCCATTTGTTTTCTGGTAAAATAAGAATGACACCTTGCACTTGAAGAAAGCATGAATGATACATCATTTCACAGTTAAGACATTTTTGAAAATTACCTTTTGTAAGGTTTAATCACTATTTTGAGTTCACAGCACTTGAAATCTTAAGTTTTGGTATTTTGAAGGTAAATAAGTTATTTGAACTTATATTTTTGAGTGACAGGGCCAAAATGCAAAATTTTAAGTAATGTTTAGTCAAGTTCACTTGATTGTTTAAGTAAAGACAACATTAGGGTTTACAGTGTGGAAGAGAGGCGTACGCACAATTTTTGTGTGTACATTGGTTCTCTGAATCATACGTACACATTTAGAGAAATAATCGTAAGCTTAAAGATGTTTTTTTATGAACTGCTAACCTGCGTGAACATGCCATAGTCCTGCTACAGTGTGACATGAAGACTGCAGATGTAACCAGGGTAATAAACTGCAATGTCCGCAATGTGAGATCCCTAAGACAATGCTATAAGGAGACAGGAAGGACAGCTGGTCGTCCTTGCAGTGCCAAACCATATGTAACCATATGCCCCCCAGAATTGTTTGAGAACTACTGTAGCAAATACCTTGGTAGTGTAATGTTTGGCTGCAGTAAATAATACACATGACTCAGGAGATTTGAAAGAAACAAACAGTATTAAATAATAAATCCAAGGAGAAACTCAAAGAAGGCAACCATCAAACATAAACAAGACCGAACCTAGAACAGAGGAAACCAAGTGCTTAAATATACAAGGAGTTTATGAGGGAAATAATGAACAACAGGAACAAGTAATAAGTAACTAAGAGAACAAACCAGCGAACAAACTTAGGGGCTGTTTACAGGACACCATTTTCAACTAAACACGTAAAACATTTTAAGCGTTTTGGCCGTTCTTTTAAACAACGGTGTCTTGGCGATCCTGAAAACGCAAACTTCTGAAAATGGGTTTCAGCGTTTTTAAAAACAGTCTCCGTGTGAACAACAGAAACGTGAATCTCTCAAGACGATGACAATGACATCATGCACCTCCGTATTATGTGTTAAGTATAGAGAATACAGGGTTTTTAGTCGATTTTGTGGATCTGTGTGAACGGGTATCGTTTTGACAATGGTGTCGATTGTATGCGGAAAACTGAAAGGAGAAATTTTGTTTTAAGCATATCGTTGTCGTGTAAATATATCCTTAAACATAACCCTGAGAGGATGAAGAGTGAAGAAACATCTCACAGCAACAGCTGGAAAATCTTTCTCAGTCCATAAAAATGCACCGTATGACTTAAAGCAGCTGGTGGCCACAATACCATGATTGGTATTCCACAATGTATAATTTCGAACAATATTTTTGCACACTGAATTATGATCGTTCTCGACTTCTTTGCATATATTTACAATTTATGTTGATACTTTTATGCTTTTAAGCATTTAATTTAAATAGAAATAAATCACAACACATTTTTGCTGCTTAGTAAGCATTGCTATTCCTTCAAAATGCTAATCTAGTTCTCCATGCTTCTTACCAGTCCTTGATTTAATATATCACATCCATCCATTTGTATGTTGGTATATTTTCTAGCAGAAGATTAAATACTTCATATTCATAATTAATATTAATTAATTCTGAGGCTAAATAGGCTAAAAAACATCAAGCTTCATTAAAAGTATAATTAAAGTAACGTGGAAATCAAAAACAGCCTCTAATGTATACTGTATAACATACAAACACAATTAGACTCAGTAACAAGACTGTAATTAAACACAAAAGGTACATTTTTGAATAAAATAAGGTTGGCAATCCTAGTCCTTAATGATTTCCAGCATTAAAACGTAAAAATGATCCACGGAAGAAAGTCAGCGAAGTTTGGGTGAACTACAGTAGTCCTTTAACTCCAGACCATTAAAAAGCCCATAAAAGACATATTCAAATTTAAAACCACATCTACTGTAAAAAAGTAGTTTTTCCATAAAACCGATGGCTGGCGAACTTTAACATTCTTAGCTGATCTCTGCATAAAGAGAGTGCTTTCATATTTTCAGCCTCAGGGACTTTCAGAGAAATCTGCTTCTGAGATAATGGCACTGAGAATCAGTACAGCAAGAGGGTTTTGCTAGACCAGTATTTTAGCAAAGGGTGAAAGAGAGTATAAGAGCCCATCTGCATTAGTGTAGAGTAGACCCATGAGGCCAACAGAGTTAAAAATCACTGCATAGCCATCTGAAAAAAAATGTTGTATGGGGCGATATAACTTCTGCCGTGTGCTGGCTAGACGTGATAATCCGCAAAAAATGCCTGAAGCAGAAGAATGATGAAATCACATTTAATAAACATCAGGAACCATACATAAAGACACCAGCGTGACACATTAACAGAAGACTACATTTATAAATACACAGGATGATGAAGAACAGGTGGGACACTAATTAATGAAACAGTAAATAAATATGGCAACCAAGGAAACAGAAACTAAACACACAGGGAACTGAACACAGAAGGCTAAAAGGCTAAACAAAATATCAAAATAAAAGTTCAGTAACAAAGACAGGGGAATTGTGACAACTTTTCTTTCCAGCTCCTAACATACATCATGACTCATTCCATATTTCATGAAGGACCCTGGGGTCATTATATTGACTCTCTGAATTTGAAAGCTTTGAAAAAAAGACAAAAATAATTAGCAGTTTTCTTGTCAACCCTTTATAATTCATGTCTGCTCCAGTTTTGTTTGATTCAATACACAGACTTCATGATGGACCCTAATAGAAGTGATATATTCCAGAGTACCATGTTCTCTTCACCAAGTTCATGTACCTCTCTAAGATGCCCCGTCTCCATTCCAGTGAACTCACTAAATAAAATGCAACCCCAATGCTCCCTTATTTCTCATACAGTCTACATCCAATTACATGCAGTTGCATTTTAGTGAAAAGGCCTTCAAACGAGTTCTTGTCCCGAGAGACCAGAATCACCACCGCATTTTTGGGTTCACCACCTCTGAAACCCAAGTTCACCCTACGACCATCCTCTACCCTCATGCATAAAAAAAACAACAACAACAATTACATTTTCAATAAAATAACAAAGCACAAATTAGATGAGGTTGTCGCACCAGTCAAAATCCCAAAAGACTCCATTTGATTTTTATGCAAATGCACTGAAGTCTGGACACGTGTTTCATTGTTTTAGTTTATGAGAATGAACCAGAATCTTAAAACAAACTGGCAGCCAAACAGACACTGTTCTACAGGACTCCACTATCTGCTAGTTCTTATCGACCTAGTATTGACACGTCCATAACTGTTGGCAATGATAGATATGAATATTGATGATGTGTGCTTAATGAAGCTGTAACTCCTCATGTATGTCTACACATGACGCAATGCTTACGTCAATGCAAAGGTCATTGAGTTTCAGATGTGGAAGTAATAGCAGGTGCTACCTTTCACATTGTGCCCCATCCACCTCATCTCATGGATGATATGTAAATAGCATGGTACATGTCAAGTTGACCAAAACCGAAAAATCACATAATGAAAGAAAGCAGATGTGATTTTCCTTTTACTTAGTAACAAACTATTTGACCTTAGTATAGTTAGTATCATCTTTGAGCTTGCACTCTTGTACAGCCGTGGCCAAAAGCACATACATTTTGTGTTTTGCAAAGTCTGTTGCTTCAGTATTTGTAGTTTATATTTTCACGTTTCAATGGTATGAAACCATGATAAGACCTTCATATATTTTAATGGTTTTTATTGGCAAAACATTCAATATGCAAAGATTACATTTTTACAGTGTTAACCCGTCTTGATTCATCACCTCTGCATACTGGATATCAGTTCTGTCCCAAGTCCTGACTGATGGCGATCCATTCTTGCCTTATTACTAGGGTTGGGTATCGTTTGAATTTGAACGATTCTGATTCCGATTCCTTGTTTTGATTCCGGTTCCGAACGATTCTCGATTTCGATTCTTTTAAGAGGCAGGGTCAAAATAGTTTAGCTAACCTTGCTAACCAACGGTCTTTCTGAAGGAAATACTCCTTCTGTCACAAATTTTGCATTTTGCCGAGATTTCGTTATTTTTAGAAAAGTGAAGCCACACTTTGGACCGCCGACGTAAGCTACTCATGTTCGACTCGCACGGTTATGCCAACACTTCCGGTAGACACTTCTTCGTTGATGTTGTTCAGCGGTTTCTTATTCCGCTCGGCGGACTGTGAATATCAAAACTAGGAATCGAAATTTTAACTTTTAAACGATTCCGGGAAAAACGAAAAGTTAGTCCCGGTTCCAAACGATACTCGATTCTCAATACCCAAGCCTACTTATTACTGTTCGGAGTTGGTCACAATTTGTGGACTTCTGCTTGTACACTCGCCTTTTGAGGACTGACCACAGGTTCTCTATGGAATTTAGATCAGAGGAGCATGGCCACGGATCCAAAATTTCAACGTAATGATCTTGTAATTATCACTCTTGCCTTGTGACATAGTGCTCTATCATGCTGTAAAATGCACAGATCAGTGTGAAATTGCTCTTGGGTTGTTGGGGGAAGTTTCTCTTGCTGGACGTTTTGATACCATTATTCATGGCTGTGCTTTTGGGAAAAATTGCGAGAGAGCCCACACCCTTGAATGAAAAGAGATGGATGTCTTGGGATGTTTCACTGTTGGCATGACACAGGACTCATGGTAGCTTTAATCTTTTCTTCTACAGACAATTGATTTTTTTCAGATGTCCCAATCAGTCAGAAGGGGGCTTCATCAGAGAAAATAACTTTGCACGAGTATTCTTCTGTCCAATCTTTGTACTTCCTGCATAATTTCAGGCCAAAACAGCCATGTTGCTGACTGGCAACTCATCCTGGGGACATCCTAAGTCCTTCATCACTGCACTTTTTCACCTTATTTTTTGTCATTGCTAATACTTTTGGCCACGGCTGTATCTTGAACATCAGTCACTCCATATACTGTAATAAATATATACACAATTGCTTGTGCAATTTAAAGAGTCCATATTATGCCCTTTTATAAAGAAGTGATTTCGTTTTTGGGGTCATTTGAGTATTAGTAGACTGTCTGCGTAATATCTTTATTTGAGGCTCCCAAACAGACATTCTACTGACTATGTATCTTTGCATGTACTGTACATGTCAACTTAACTAATCCTAACCTAACCTAACAGTCCACTGATAGTCAGCCTAATGAGAGTTAGTTGGATCAGTCTTGTGATTGCTTAACCTCTTTGGTTGACAAGTCCTCTTACACAACTAATCCATGTCTTGTCCCCTTTTATTTGCATGTGCCTTGGGCAGGAATTATTGAAATGAGTAATATTGTGATGTGTACATTCCAGAAAAAAAACTCAAGACTACAATCAAGGTGTATGGGATTGCTTACATTGGAACAGTGCTTTGTAACTTCACAGACCTCAAAAAGCAACATTGCTCGTTAAAAAAAGTTGAAAAAGTAAAAAGACACAATAGGTCTTCCTTATATATTAGCATGGGCATACTGTTTCTACATTACACATTGTATTAACTACATTTAAAAATGAATTGGCTTTTGTCAATGGAATCCTTTCACAACTTGCCAAATTTTAACTCAATCTGTTAGCAAAAACTTGAAAAAATAACATAAAACAAATCTCCACTATAGGACGATAGTTTAGATATTGTTTCACAAATGTTTAATGATAAATTGTAGGAAAATTTATTTTAGAAGTTTTTTGTGTGAATATGTTCAAGATGCATTACACATTATATACATGTTTTGTCCTCATAAGGCAATGCTTTCGTGTTGCCAATATCTAACTTCTATATAATTTTGTCTAAAAAAAACAGTGGCCAATTAAATATCCAGTATCAACTGGAATTGTAGTAATATTAGCAGTCAGATCACCAATATACAGATGCTGTATATTATGTTTCCCTATGATATGTTTTTGGTTATGAGTAAAAGCCTACTTTTGGAGAAAATAAAGTATTTTAAATAAGACCATCACCATACAGTTGTTCAGAAGAAAGACCCCAGGCATCTCATTAAAACTTTATTTAATAGTTTCTTATTTTAGAAAAACTAAATGTAAAACCCTAGTTCCAACTGAATTAACCATCACATGCACACAGAATTTTGATCCAATTCCCCATACTCCTTTCTTTTGTCCAGTAACTACAACGTAAACACAGGTGAAAATCAAACTCCAGCATTTGAGGAAAAAAGTGCTTTGGTTGCTCAAAAAGGCCACCCGAGGCAAATAAGTACCACAATGGTGATGGGCTATTTCACATCAACCAACATAGCCATCTCCCCTTACCCAAATACAAAATTTACAATAGAGGTAGATGGACAGTTAACCAAATTATGATGCATAGTTACCCATCATAATATAAAATCCATGTAGTGCACAGAAAGACATTGCTGATTGGGATCAATAGCTGTCCTCTCTCTCAATTAATCCATCTGTTACTCCACACCATTAGCAAAGATCATTCAATAAGGAATGGATTTGTTCATGCTCAGTGTAATAATATTCTAGGGGCGAAGGAGAAAAAAGGAGAACATAAGAACATACGATGCTGATCTGTATTTTGGTGTTGTATGCATGGAAAAAAATGGTAGGAAAAAAAACCCTTACCAAACAAACCATGATAATAAAAAAAACAAAAAACAAAAAAAAAACAATAACATGATTTTTTAGCCATTCATCTTACAAATACTCACATATTCACACTCAAATCTACAGACATTTTAATGTGATTTTGCGCCCTTAAAGGGGTGGTTAAGAATTGTGGACATCAGTCCTCATTTCCAAGAGAGCCTTAGTGTTATTTATCAGTGAAGACAGTTTAAAAAAAATCATCCAGTCGTCCAAGTTGCATAGTTCGCTGGTGCTAGGCTAGCGCGAGTCAACTGTAACTTTTAGCATGCCATTAAAACAGTTTTACCCACTCCACAGTACACCAAAAGCAAATCAATTATAACACCAGACTATCGATGTAAGTGTCTCTTAAGAGAATAATGTTAGAAATCAAACTATCCTTTTCATCTCAATGATTGCACTACATTTACAGGAACTAGTTTCTCAGCAGCGGCAGAATTTTACTTTACTCCGGTTTGTAGTAACGTTACTGCGTCAAAAAGTAAATTAACGTGTGCATGACAGTCGAGACGTCTAGCTAGCTTAGTAATAATTGTTGAGGTAAACGCAGGCAACATGGTGATTCGGTGTGCATTTCGCAATTGCAAGAACAAACCTAATAAATGTTCATCGCAAAATTTTCACAAATTTCCTTTTGAAGATCCAGAAAGGATTCAACTTTGGATTATTTCTGCGGGCTTGGACAAGGAGATACCGGCAGAGACTCTAAAAAATTGAGGAATGGGCTATATGCACGCATAAGTTCCGCATTTGACGTAAGGATGCTCGTCCATTTCCGGTTGTGTAGATTAAAGCGGAGGAAAACCGGAGAAAACGGGATTATGGCAGAGTCTTCAATATTTACTGTCCTCCCGTTATTGAAACGAAACGTACATACGTTTAGATGTAATTTTATATATAGTTATGTTTATTTAATATAATTTTAAAAAGAAGCATAAACAGAACGAGGGGTGTCTGTTTTATCTGTTTTTGTGACTAACGTTTCATTAGTATAACCATGGAGTATAAAATTCAATATAAATTCTCGGTATTGCATTGGACTCGGCGGAAGTTATCGAGCATCCCTAATCCTTCACCGGAAATAACGCCGTGCATAGAGCCCAATGCAGTGACCATTTTAGACCAGACGACTTTAAAGAACCACTTAATCGAAACGGTCACAGGTTTATGACAAGGAATGCAGTTCCAGCCATCTTTCCAGATGCACCAACAGCTACACTGTAAAAAAAATATTGATGGTTTAACTTAAAAAAGTAAGTAACCTGGTTGCCTTAAAATTTTAAGTTCATTGAACTGGAAAAAGTGAGTTAATACAATGAAGGAGATTAATTTAACCATCAGAAACTCAAAATTATATGTTATCTGAACTAAATAAATTATTTAAGTTGATTTGACAAAAGAAAAAATGTTGTGATTACACTGTAAAAAAAAATAGTTGGTTTAACTTAAAAAAGTAAGTAACCTGGGTTGCCCTACAATTTTAAGTTGATTGAACTGGAAAAAGTGAGTTAATACAATGAAGTAGATTAATTTAACCATCAGAAGCTCAAAATAATAAGTTATCTCAACTAAATAAATTATTATAAAGTTGATTTGACAAAAGAAAATATGTTGTGATAACAGTTACAGTGTACAGATGTACAGGTAATATATTTTGTTAGGCTACTCTAGCTATTTAATGAAGCTAGCCCTTTCATAACTGATAGATCGACACTGACAACGTTAGTGGAGAATATAACAGTTCAATGCATTCTGTAGAGACAGTGTAACTAAGAGTATAGTGTAACCGTAAAACTTCAAATAGCCGAGTCCCAAATAGACGTCTGTCTCTTTTACACGCCTGCTCACAGGTAGCCATTAGTCTGTTAGCCGCCACGTCACCTCAGCTAATTTAATAAAGTCAGAGCGTCACTGTCCATTAGAATCTCTGGTTCCTATAAAAACAGTGTTCTTAAGACAGCGCATGCACATTGGCTGGGTCCAGCCTGAAAGATGTTGTTTATTTTTGTAATCATTCAAGACAGCTGTTGTCAGATTTAATTGGTGATTTCAAATATGAAATTTAATCGTAAGTTTGGCGAACAATTTTGGAGAACTTGATGTTTCCCCTTTCAAATAGATGCCAGGCATTTTCAAAGATAGCCGCCGAGTGAAGTGACTTGTCTTAAAGGGTCTTTGGTTGGGATCAATGTGGAATGACTAAATGGGCACAGGCACAAGGGGGGACAGCAAAAGAGACAGTGAGAGAGGTCATTAGTCCTCCACATTATCACGCAACACACAAATAGTTCTCAATCACCCTCACTCCTTGCTGGCTTTCTTCACACAGTCACGGCTGTAAATCAGCATGAGGAGTAAAGCTGAAAGATGGAGTTCACCCAGAGGATCTATGGGATCCACAGGGGAGATTTTCATTAGCACTATTGGTTCCTCTATAAACATTATGTCTTTCAAGGCTGCCAATAACTTTAAATACACGTTGGCTTGCAAGCACAACGTGTTATACTTAACTTTAATTGAAGTAAATGCCCTGGCATGCCCTCTTGATTTTATTAAAAAAAAAAAAAAAAAAAAAAAAACAGCAGCTAAATGCTTGTCAAACATAGGTGGAGCAATGCAATTTATTTCACAGACTACTACAAATTTACCTGCTATTCTTTGCTGTAGGAAAAAGATGTGCCAGGCCATCAGTCATAGCATGCAAGCTACTCAAGAAAATTAAATAATTTATCTAAAGCTAATGTCGTGGTACTTATTAATACAGCATTAATTACATCATTCAAGATTATTTTAGTCCAGACATTCAATATTTATTTTAAAATGAAACATTTAATCAATTTTATTTAAACACATAAAAAAGCTGCCCTTGTACTTGAGGCAGTGTAAGCTAATTCAATAAAACAGACATTTTGTAACAGTCAAAGATGTCCATCTAGTGCATTTTTAAGAAAAACAATTTCAAAGACGCACAGTGGAACACAAAAGCACACTCTTTGTGAATCTCTCCTAAAACTTCCGCTTTTGATCTAAGGAAGGCTGATTGACACAAACGGTGAGAATGCAGAAAATATATGTTTCAATAGCCATGTACACACTGCAGCTAAATTTGGTTGTCAATTCACTTTTGCTTAATCCTGTTCTGTAGCCTACTACACACACAATTCAGTTATTTGCGGGAGTGACAACCGCATTCTACAACCGAATTAACTTCCGAAAAAGGTAGTGACAACAGCTTGTACAAAAACTCTGCCTCTCTGATGCATTTTAAACATGCATCAGATATTTATCTCTCGTCTGTATGGTGCAAAAAATCCCAGGGAAAGCGGTACAGGCCTCGACCCATTCGTGTTGCATCTAGCAAGCAAATGAGCAGACCGGAACAAGCCCATAAAAAATTTATTTGAAATGCTTTATGCTAAAAATAAGACCAAAATGTCGCGACCCGAACCTGTCCACTTTAATAACTCCATAAGCTCGATTGCTGTATGAGCCAAGCTTAGCCTAAACACAAATCCAATAGCGTTTATAATACACATGGTAACATTGCAAGAGCGTTCTCTGTCGTTAAGCATAAACGCAACACCTCAGTCCACTGCGCTCTAGTTAAAATTGCTGAACATGAGTCTTTTGTCACTTTATACTGTGGTCAGAATATTGGTTTTACGTGAGATCCCATAATGTGTCAATCACAGTTTCAGGATTGAGTCATGTTATGTACACTCATGGAAGGATAATTAAGGGGACTTGCTCCTGCGGTTGTCACTCCTGAAACTGAAACAGTATGTGTACATGGCCAATGTGTTCTTATTGATTAAAACATAAAAATGACTGTTGCAAAGCAAGGTTGTTATATATAGAGAAGGCCAGATCTGGCTAGTCAGTTTACAATCTTTATTTTCAATTTCTAAATCTTTTTGAGTTTCATTTTTCTGCAAACCAGGGATCTTCAGCATTTCCCTTCCATTTGCCCGTAAATGACAGCATACAATATGTTAACACTTTTTAAATGTTTTTCATTAATCCAATTAATCAATAATTCAAACTTAAAAGGTGAAACGTCTCGGTTACGTATGTAACCCTCGTTCCCTGAGTACAGGGAACGGAGACGTGTCGCCGGGGAGTTCCCTGACAAATATGGATCAAAATTCATCAGGGAACTCCCCAACGACACGTTGGAGTTCCCAGAACGAAGGGGAACTAATATATTACATAGACTCATTATATGCATAGTGAGATATTTCAAGCCTTTATTTGTTATAATTTTGATGATTATGGCTTACGGCTTAAAATCCCAAATTCAAAATTAGAATATTGTGAAAAGGTTTTCAAATAAATTAACTTTTGCATTATATTCAAATTTTCCGTGTTTCACCTGTACACAATTGAGAATGTGAAAAAAAAGTGTTTTTTTTAAAAGTTGATTTTCCCCTATATGAAGAAACTCCCGAATAATCACATTTGATTGCGCCTAAACTACAACTCTGTTAAGCAGTATTTGTAAATGACCAATGTACTGTACACAGTATTTATTCTATAGTAATTGGTCTATAATTCTCCTCCTGTACATGATATTTGTTTGGTATTTAGTTTATTCTAAATTATAAAATCGATTCTCCTCTTCCTCAGCATGTAGCTTTAACTGAGGATAGTAAGACTAAAGCATTCATGTTTACCCTCCAGTGCTTTCCAAGAAAAGCAGTGCGCTGTGGACCACCTGCAGTCCACATGCTTCATCCCCAGGTCAGAGCTGTAGAGCAAGAGTGCATCTCACTGTCAATGGCGTTTAATCGATTTCTGAGCACAGCTCCAACAATAGTTCAGAGAAGCGGAGAGTATCATCTCACAAACACACCACAGGCCCATGGAGTTAGCTGGGGTTTATCAACTTAAATGCTGGTCTCTGTAAAGATTATCTTTCTCCGAAAAAGGTGTATTGCGAGATGTCTACATTAAACATTGGACCGTCATGATGCTATTACACAAAAACACACTAGGCCCTATCTTTCACCCAGCGCAATTGACTTTTGCACCCCTGAAAAGCGGACTTTTCCATCCACAGATGCACGCTGGCAAACTAGGGAATGAACTTCCGCTCCCTGGGTGGTTCAGCGCAAAAAAGGAAGCATGTTCATGATCATTTATATTTGAAGAGTTCAGATGCAAAAGCCTCTAAGTGCCATTTGAAATTTTCTTCTAAAATGATCATTTTTATCAAGCTTGTATATTTAAGTTCAGTAATTTCACTTAAATGGTAATGAAGATTACCTATTAATTGTCATTTAAGTGAAATTACAGAACTTAAATATACAAGCTTGATAAAAATGGTCATTTTAGAAGAAAATTTCAAATGGCATTCATTTAACTCTTCATTTATTAATATATAAATATAAGAACACATTATTTGCTCAATTATATTTCCAAAGGTCAACCAAGGCCACAGATTCAGTACACAGACAAATTTAAAAAAAAATAAATAAAAACAACCTAGGATATTCAGCTAATAATAACCTGTAGTGGACCTTTACTTTGGACATTACAGCACTGAGATCAAACATTTAAAATTGGGACACTTATTTTGTGTCTAGCAAGTAAAAATATTTGATCAGTGTCTTAATAACAAGCTTGACCCATATTAAATGTGCAACAGTAAATCTAAATATGAGATAAAATAAAAAAGGATGTCCTTTTTAAGTTAATCCCCATACTTTCATGTGTCTTACAAGTCCATTGCTGCCCACTGATCAAACAGAAACATGAAATGCTGTGAAATCTCCACATAAAGTGGTCCATTAGCCAGAGAGATGCCCAGAGATGAAAGGCATCCTTGGATCCTGCCCTACCGACGCAATGCTCCGTGTAAATAACCTTTTGCCCATACATATTCAGTTATAGAGAGACACAGTTCATGGGAGTGTTTTCTTGGTGTGTGTGAGCAGAGCGGGAGAACAAATGCACACGTCATGGATGTTTGAATATTTTCCATGAAAAAGCATGGTTATAAAACTCACATTAATAATCACACACATACAGCATGCATACACACTCTACAGTGTGTCTAATACTTTGTGCCTCCTCACATTGATGTTAATGTTCAGAATATGTGTGTGTGTGTCCAAAATGTCAACGTTTTTTTTTTCTTCCAGAGTTTATAGGGGAAATTCACAATGAATAAACTGCAAACAGCTTTGCACACAATGCTTGCATTGGATTATTCAAATCAGGGAAGGCCACAAATTTCATGGCGCAATCCCCATTTTGCAGGTTCTAAGCATTAGGTTGTGGATGATGAATGATTGGACATATTTTGTTGGGTCTGTACAGCATCACTCCATCAGACACCGGAATCTACACTTTTTAAAAGATAAATGTGTGCTTGACTTGATGCATCAGTTTAGGAATCTCCATCAGTTGAGGAATTACTGCTGACATGATCAATTGAAAAGGTTCAAAAAACATATTTTACATAAAAATTAAACTGGGAACTGGCAGAGCTTAGTGAAACAATTGAGCAACTAAATCAGCATGGTAAAAAATGAAGAGCGGGAAAGTGGGTAACAAAGGAAACATGAACAGAACACAGTTAAACAAGGCGATACAAACTAAAAGTCCACACATTGAACTGAAACAAGGCTGCATCTGCTGTATGTGACAAAAGAAGTATGTTCGATATATAATACTAATAAAAAGAGTGGGCAAAATGTACCCGGATGACCTACAGTAGTAATTCTGGCTACTAGATTCTGAAGTCTGCATCTGATTGGATACTATTCCATGAGGAGAATATTAATGAACGGCGGTGAAGCGATGTGATACTAGTTAGTCACATGATAATGACAGCATGGCCAATACGTCCGGACTACATTCATACTATATTCTACAGTATATAGAATATAGCTTTTTAGCAGTTGTGAAGTAATTACTTATTCAAAATAAATACCTACTCTAGAGAGTATGACATTTTGGGCACAGCCTGAGTGTTACAGATAGCTGATTCGGTGCTCCGGAAACATTTCTTATATGGCGCTTTTCCACTGCATAGTACGGTACGGTTCGGCTCAGTACGCTTCGACTCGGCGCGGAACAGTTCGGATCGCTTTTCGTTTCCACCGCAGTAGTACCCCTTCAAAGTGTGTGGGACTGATCGTTATTTGCGCGCGCCTCTACTGCCATGACATCATCTTAAAAGTGCCACATTTTCAAACCCACAACACAGGATCAATGGAGACTATCGAGGGATGGTGTTTCTGATTCTCGGTATGTGGTTGTTTTTAACTGCTAGACGGAAAATGTGTTTAAAATGAGGCTGATGGCAGCAAAACAAAAATACTGCTAAAAAAGTGTCTCGTGTCTCGTGTCGCAAATCCAATGACGCTAGTAGTGACGCAGGGAATGACGATTCTGTCTGACCAATCAGTGATCTGCAGTGTTTCACGTCACATTTTAGTACCGGTACGGTACGCTTGGAACCTCAACAGACCAGGTACCATTTAAAGCGACCTGAAGCGAACCGTACTGTACTGTACCATGCAGTGGAAAAGCACCACAAGTGAGACGTACCGAACCGAACCGTACCGTACTATGCAGTGGAAAAGCGCCTATACAGTCATGGTCAAAATGAATGGCACCCCTGGTAAATGTGATGAAAACTGGCTGTAAAAAATAATTCTGCATTGTTTATCCTTTTGATCTTCCATTCAAAAATTGGCGAAATTCTAACCTTTCATTGAAGTAAAAGAATTGAAAGTGGGGGTAAATCACACTATGAAATAAATGTTTTTCTCCAAAACACTCTGGCCGTAATTATTGGCACCCTGTTACTAAAAACTTTTTGCAACCTCCTTTTGCCAAGATAACAGATCTGAGTCTTCTCCTATAATGCCTGATGAATTTGGAGAACACCTGACCAGAGATCAGAGACCATTCCTCCATATAGACTCTCTCCAGATCCTGCAGATTCCCAGATCCATGTTGGTGCTTCATCTCTTCATTTCACTCCACTCATCAGGTCAGGGTCTGGGACGGTCATGGCAGAAGCTTCGTTTTGTGCTCCGTAACTAATTTTTGTGTTGATTTTTGTTTTGGATCGTTGTCCTGATGAAAGATCCAACCACGGCCCATTATAAGATTTCTAAGGCGTCAGGTTTTTATTTTTTATCTCTTTGTATTTGATAGAATCCATAATACCATGTATCTGAACAAGATGTCCAGGACCTCCAGCAAATAAATAGGCCCACAACATATAAGACCCAGCAGTATATTTAACGGTAAGCATGGGGTACTCTTCATCCCTGTTTGCACCAAACACATCTGCTGGGTTTGCTGCCAAAAAGCCCCTTTTTTTAGTTTCATCTGACCATAGAATCCGGTCCCTTTTGAAGATCCAGCCGTGTCTGACACCTGAATATGCTGGAGTTTGTTTTTGGAGGAACGAGGAGCATTTTTCTTGAAACCCTCTCAAACAACATGTGGGGATGTAGGGGTTGTTTGATATTTTTTTTTTTAGGTTTTCTGACCCTAAGACTCAAGTAATCTCTGCAATCTGTGATCCTTGAAGAGTCTTTGGACACTCAAACTTTCATCCTCACCGTCCACTAAGGCAAAATAGACACACGTCCTCTTCTACTACTGCAGATGCTTTCAAGAAATCTGTATTTTGGATGTAAATATCTGGACATAGATGTTTACTTTCATAATATCTGGACTTTGAGTCATTTTAGGTAGGTCCGGAGCAGTGCTCAATGTTAGAAAAAAAATGAATGAATAAATAAATAAAAAGAGCTTTGTAACGTTGCAGATCCCACACATTAACAGACACATTATACACTAAAGGAACTTAAAAACATCACATGCGACATGCCCCCTTAAAGAGTGCCGAGAAAGGTCATCATTGCGTTTTGGTCCAACTGTGTTACTGTATTGTACACAACACTGTGTTCTCCATCCTAATCGTGGTCAGGGATAAGACATGGAGAGTGAGGAGGGGATGTGAGCTCCACAATGGAGCAGAGAGGGAGGTGGGGATGTCAACGGCTCTTTGGAGCATTGATCAGCATGATTAAACAGGTCAGGCAGGCATTTTGTCTGAACATGTGTGAGTGTGTGTATAATAAGGCCGAGTAGGAACCAGCACATGCTTTAAAGCTCAGGATGTCATGGCGAAGGTGTGGATGATGGTGGACATCCTGATCTTGCAGATTTAGATGATTTCATGGTTCAGTATTTAGTTGACCCAGGAACAACATTCCTGTCCAAAAATGTTATCCCTACCCCTAAACCTAACCCTAATTGTAAGTTACTTTAATCCAGGAACATGTACTTGGTGAAATCAGGTTCTGCGATGAGTGCAGCAAGCTCAGCTTGACTGATGTGGGTCTATTAGGAATTATGATTGACGGGACTTTAACAGTCAGGAAGATACACTACAGATCATGTAAATGCTGTTATATAGCTGCAATTTCAGACCTCATTCACTAGCATCTGCTTCCACTTTATTGGGTTTTAAGTGATCACATTCACCTGCAGGTGTCCTCCCACTATCCACTGTGCTTCAAACAAACACACTTATCACAATGAAATTCACACACATAGAAGCCATCTCATGAGAGCTGTGAAGAGCTTACATTTCATTATCTGCATTCATTAACAGTGCACTTCATAATTTCTACATATATTACCATTTATGAAAAAGGAGATGCTTCTAAAGCAGATAAAGATGTGGGCCATGCATGCAATACTCTCCCTCCCATACAGCAAAACTGTGACCACAGCAGATAACAAATAGTCACGGTGAAACCACAACACTCTATTTCACTTAACTAAACCAATAACTGTCTGTGCACACTTGACCTTACATTAAATACAATCATACGTACAATGGTTCCACTTGCTCTTGATCCTTTAAATCAAATAGGCATTTTTTTTTTTCTAGCGGTGCTTTTAAGACTCCTGTATAAACACCCTCTTTGCATTTAAAATTAGGAATAGAGGTTTGTAGTCCAGCACAATAGTTCAACCAGATAGACTAAAGAGATAAATTGACATGAATTGAAGACTGATTGAGTTTTCCTGGGAGAACTTACGCTAAGAATTTCATTGATGAGAAATCATTTATTTAGCCTGCAGTTCTTTTAAATAGTTTGTTTAAAATATTAAATAAACACAGCCTTGGTGAGCAGAAGAGAATGTTTCCAAACTTTTGATAGGTACTGTCCCACTTTATATTAGGTGTATTTAACTACTTTAACATTTAAATGAATCAATGATACAGTTGCATTCGTCAATGGAACATGCATTCGTCCTTACTGTTTTGTGATTGTTTTCACTTAATATATAATAAGGGAAAAGTACTCAGATCATCTATTACCATTACTGCTGAGATTCTGAAGTGCACATCCAAATGGACCCTTTACTACCCCATGAGTCCAAAGGAGAGGAGACGTGAATGGCAGTGTAGGTTGCATGATGCAATATGACAACATGGATGCGATTATGACAACGATAGATAGATTTCTTTTCATTTTTTTTTCACCTGTAAGTGAATTCCTCATGGAGTGATGGAGAATGCATTTTTGTAGGCCAAAACAAGTTACTGTAGCAATTCAGGATGATTCTATCATCCTGAAGTCAATGTTTTTTGTCTTTGATGGGTTGTTGGTTAAATATCTGCAATAAGGTCTGTGGTTAACACAAGCTTAAAATATTTTTTATGTTTTATTCGATGACAAAATACATCAGTACTATCCTTTGTGATTTTATTTAGGGTTTTACTACAGATGTTGTCAAGAATATTATACGTCATCAGCCAAACCGGTAAACTGATACTCACTAGTCCGCTTTTAGAGTCGTATTATGTTTATAATCACGCTCTTGCAACTCTTAGAACTATATTCATTTATATATATTTTTAAATGAGGACTGCTTAATCGTGGTGACATTGATAGTCTACGTCTAATTTTTAAATTCTGGTTATTGTATTTAGGCTTCAAAATTCATAAAACTCGTGTTCATTTGTGAAGATAATGATTAACAAGATGTGTAAGAATCATAAACTGTTGTTGACCACAGACCTTTTTTTATTTATGCAACAATCCAAAAGTCAATGGGAAAATCCTATTGAGTTCTTTATCGAGAGAACCAGGATGATTTATAAAAAAATAAATAAAAAAAAAATAAATTATGGAAGACAAAAGGTGAATTTTTAAAGAACATCTTGCCTATTATTTTTCATATGAATGACAGTGAATGAGAACTGGAGATTCAAAAGTGACCCATATAGTACAATACGTTCCCAGCTTTCTGAAGCCATCAGAAAGTTCGTAGAACATCTTTTCAATCCCGCTATCCTGAAATCTCATGAGAAGATGCAACGTCCGATTCTTGAGTGAATCACTCGTTTGAGTTAGTTCTTTTTTCAGTGAATCCATCGTTCCAGTTCACAAAACTGGACTGAATTAGTGCACAAATTGGTTTGATGTGGTTTCTGAGTTCAACAGTTACCAGCTCACTGGAGAGGAATATTATCCGTGAAAAGATTCAGTGATTATCAGTCGGTTGAATGGTTTTAGAGAACTTAGAATATAGCACACACATAATATTGACCTGTGTTACTTATGGTGCTTATTTGGTCATTTTCAAGCTTCCTCATTCAGTATTGGAAACAGAGAGGCTAGAATATTGCCTTTGTGCATTTCATAAAAGAATGAAAGTAATGCTGGTTTGGAAACACATTAAAGTAAGTGAATTATCTTTTTGGACTGGGTAGGAAGATCTGAAAGTTATAATATGGTTTCATTCTACTTAGAAATTTTCAATATATGTCTTCTTCTAAACATCACTAGCAATACCTTAAGGAAACAGCCAATCTGAACACTAACACCATTGCTTAGTATTCATTTGTGCCCTTCCATTTGATTTACTTTCTTTCGACACTTTTTTCTTTACGAAGGCTCCTGTCCTCTTAAATGAGAGCAGTCAACCATCATCATCACCATGCTGATATTACAGTCATGCAGTATGCTGGTGCCCTTCTGTTATTCACTAAACAAGAAAAGTAATTTCTTCGCCTTTTTTTCCACTCAATTTCCTCTAACATGCCCAGGGGGAGATGGGCTAAGACACACTCATACATCAGAGCTATGCCCCATAAATAAACCCCTGAGCTACAATGTCAGTTATTCTACTGTTGCTGCACTTTAAATACACAGTTTTCCTGTTTGAGAATGACATGTAGCATGAGGACGCCAATAGCTCAATT
The DNA here is from genome assembly GCF_988280905.1 of Pimephales promelas. Taxonomy (NCBI): domain Eukaryota; kingdom Metazoa; phylum Chordata; class Actinopteri; order Cypriniformes; family Leuciscidae; genus Pimephales; species Pimephales promelas. Next base: position 31,270,487 of record NC_142775.1, on the reverse strand, counting down.
ACAGTAACTCAAATGGCATGTTTCGGTATGATTACATTACTCCATTCACTGCATCCTAAATCAAGCAATAATTAATAAAGCGTGCTAACAGCATGACAGAAAAGAACAATTATCCCTTTCAAGACAGGAGGCAATGTTAGGAAGGAATGGCTTTTGGAGCATACTTACGCATGATTGGACACTTAAAGGTTGGGTAGCTAGACATTTTCTAAAAACATTTTTTTCCCAAATTTGTTTAAACTGTCTATATATGCTAATACATAATTAAAATGTAAGTACTCTGAAAAAGAAAGTATACAAATCAAGTGTCTGTAGTCCTCTCAGTGCTGCAATAAACCAACGCGTTCTCATCCCAAAGCGCCATATAGGACGCTTTTGCAAAAGCGTAAATATCCAACGCCGCACATGGCACCCTTTAACGTCTAATGAGACGCTTCGGTTAATGGTTAAGTTTAGGTATGGTGTTGGGTAAGGGTTAGACCACTAGGGGGCGCCTTCTGCCCAAATATATCTGCGTCTCATTTCACGTTAAAGGGTGCCATGTGCGTTGGATATTTACGCTTTTGCAAAAGCGTCCTATATGGCGCTTTGGGATGTGAACGGGCTCAATAAACACGTGAACCGATCATCTCTATTAGCTATAGTAAAAAAAAAAAAACACGAACACTGTTGAAAGAGACATTATGCTACAACTTACCAAAATCTATTCCTCATACTGTACATAATATCGACCAATCATTTTTTTAACTCTTCCCTGAACTGAAATGTAATAGTGGGCTGTAATTTTCTCACGATTGACTTCAGGATCAAGTACGCCCACAAGCCGTGCAAGTTATTCGTGTATTGCAGTTTGGCTGGTGGTTATGTTGCCCGCATACCGCCTCCCATGGCCGAAACTGGTATTATGACACCCGTAGGGCCGTGGCTAGTAATTTAGCACGCTAATTCAGGTTGATTTCTCTACAGCACTATAACTTGTCATTTTTTTAATTACATCATCACCCTATTTCGTCTCATTCTTTTGATGTGTGTAGGTCGTTTTTGGATATTTTTACCTCAATTCTTACTCATGGCACCTTTAAAGAGCTATTTTAACCTGAATTGACCCATGCATATTTTTTTTTTTTGTATAAATCGATATATATATAGTTGGTTCAGTGATATTTAGGGTGTGTTCACAAGCATGTTTTAAAACAAACTCTGGTGTGATTTGAAGTCTGAATACTGGTTTTCGAACACTGATGCGCACAAAACAAGCGGACAAAAAACCTTGCTGGGATAGGAGAGTGAGGAGATGGGGTGGTGGAGGCATGCTGGAAAACTGTTGTGGGACAGAGGTAAGTCTGCTGTAAATACTTCCTGTTGCTCTAATTGAGTTGATTGACTGAATGAGGTCCTCCCAAACTTTGGTAATAAAACAGCATTAGTCGATTTGCGTAGATTGCATCGAATCGTTACACTGTTTAGTTCCCCAATGATGGTGGTTCCCAGGCATGTTGAAAATCAGCCGTTGTTATAAAAATATCAAGCCCGATCTAAAGTGTGAAAATTAAAACAAAAAATTTAAACAGAAACCAAATAAATTGGTGCTCTGCTTGTTCTGTAAAATTGAAATGGCATACCATATACAAATAGCACCACTTCTATGCAAATGCATCTGAAAATAAATCATCCCGGGCTCTCCTACTGCAAAAATGACCAGGCGGCAGCGTACGTATAAGTACATGTTTTTGTTCTAGCACTTACACTTGTAAGCAGTTGCTGCTGTAAATCCCAAAAAGTCACAGTGAACACAGCCATATTAAACACCTTTCCCAATTAGGTCATTAAAAGTTGCATTTTAAATTTCCATTTCCTGTTAATCATTTAGCAGACGATTTTATCCAAAGCGACTTACAAATGAAGAGAGCAATAGAAGCTGTCAAACCACTTGAAACATGTTGTGTTGAGCTATTTAAAGGGGTCATGTCATGGACTGGATTCGTTTATTTCCAGTGTCCTAGGGTGTTAGTGTGATTTTTACATAATTTTTTTTTATATAATTTCGAAATAAAAGGCATTTTCCAAGCCTGATTTTTGCCTCTGATTTGAATGGTCTGTTTGAAGGGGCGTGTCTGCTGTGAGACTTCAGTGTAAACGTGAACGCTGCGATTGGCTGACATGTTTGCAAATGAAATAGCTAGTATTACACGTGGAACTCTCTTAAAAACGTTTACAATATTTTTACTATTACAGCTATCGAGATTAACGAATTGTGAAACCTATTGATCATATATTTAGATCTATTCCCATCACATGAGGTAGCAGTGATGAGAATTGAGCAGATGAAAGACTATTGATCGTGTGAATGAAGATCTCATCATTGGAACGCAATTTCTGCACTCTCACGAATGCTTTCACCAAGTAACAATGCAAATGCGATGAAGAGCTTCGTTGTGCATGTAACAGCATCATTGATTTCATAACGAGTTTTGGCAAGTGTCCAGATAAACTCGCGCTGTGCGAATGACAGCTTGGGCGGGGAGCGTTTCTTTGATTGCATTCTGTTATTCACAGTTTAAAAAAAGATTATTTTCAATTTACTAAGAGAAATGACATGAAGTTGATCGTTTAGTCACTGGCTTGATTTACTGATGCATAAACAGTTGAACGATTTTGAGAGATAATCTGCCAGAACTTGAATAATTATAGGCTACATCAGAAATCACTGATCACAGAAATCACTGATCACAGATCAGGCATTCAAATAAAAATGATTACTTACATGTTTGAGGCGTTGCTGGCAGATCCATGTCGTAAAATATTAATTCTCAATGACCCCTTTAAAGTTGTATTGAAGTATATACAAGCTGAATGATTATATATTTTACATTTCATGACGAAATAAAAAGTTGAGATTTGCTATTTAATAAAATACTTTAAGTGAGTAAACAGTTTTTAAGCATATGAAGTTGACTATAATATAAATTTATATAGAGAGATTACATTTTGCAATATACAATCACAGAGATTATATTTATATTTTATACAGAGATTTCTATGTACTATATAGTTTTCCATGAGTAAACTGTATGTATGCGGGCAATGTTGGATGTTCTACATAGCCAACTTTAAATATATTGCTGATAATAAAGTTTTAATTGTGGTTGAGATTTGCTATTGCATATATCACAGTGGTGGCTTGAGATGAAGACACATGGGAGAAAGCTGAAGGTGTCATCTATCTCTGCAAAACAGATCTACCTGTAAAATGATCAATAGTTTATCAGACAAGGGATTTCCATCTCCATTCAGTCTGCTTTTGGTCAGCCAATAGACAGAGGTTATATCCCAGCAGCCATTGTCAGCGGTGTCCCTTGTCATTTGTCATCATTTGTTCTTGTTTTGTGCTTGCTTGTTCAGATCGGCCTAATTTAAAGACTTACATGCATAGATCGACCCTTGAAACCCCACTGAAGATATGCGGTTAACCTGTTCAACCACGGTGGAGTGTGCTAGGCTATGTGTTTATTCTAGAAAGGCCTGTTTCTTCCATGTTAAAGAAACACAAACTCATATTGTTCCTCGAATATGAATGTTCCTCACTGCTAAAGCTCTTTGATAACAGTGTTGCATTTAAAAGTGTTTGCTACATCACCAACACCACTAAAAGGGTACATATAACTCAAGTACTGGACAAATGACATCAAACAATCACGTCTGGATTTCACAAAGCCCTTTGTCGAGTATGATATGGGTTTGCTTGTAAGCTAAAGCTAATTTAGAACACAATTTAGCTAGCCTTTAGCAGCTAGCTAAAACAGATTTAGCATTTAGCCTGATGTCTTTGTCTACAATTGCCAATAATAACATCACAAACTTGTGTGGCACAAGAGACTGTGATCAATAAGCCAAAAAGCATGCAAAAACACAAACCATGCTCACAATAGCATACAAAAGTATTAATATGCTGCATTCATGATATTTCATAATTACCATAATTAATACTGTAATTACCAGGACACTCTACTTAGAGCTGTTCATGTCCTGAGAATTCTGCATTTCTATGGCAACACTATTAACGCCAAAATGAATCTGCCATAATTTGTGTAATCAATACACAAAACCACAATGCATAAAGTAATGGTTATGCTTCACTGCACTGAACGCACAACAGGCAAACTGTTTTCAATGAACGATGATTTGGAAATATACAATTATGTCCTATATAGTAAAGCATAAGTTTGTATACAAATAATGATCTGAGACTGAAGGTTAAGTAAAACAGGGCCAAATAGACCTTTTAAATTATTCATGCAATTCACGAGAGAGAAACAGCAAAGTCAGACATGACAAGTTTATCTCGGATAAGTGTCATGTGTCCAATCACCTGTCAATTATTATTATAATGTATGCACCACATGAAGCTGATTCAGCACAGGACATCCTATATAAAACCAAACAGCGTCACTAAGCTTAAACTTGTCTCTATATAGCTTGTCTTACTCTGCATCCTGCTGGGTTGTTCAAATGGCCAGGAAGCTTCCTGTTTCTGAAACACGTCAATTCTTTTCTTTTCCGACTTTTTCATGAATGGTCACAGACCCAGGGTCACGTTCACAGAGACCCCCCTCCTCCCTTCCCTCCCACGCTCTCCCCCAGGGGGCGTAAAGAATGAACATGATCGATACATCTGCAGCTCTGGGCTCAGCAGCCAAAAGGACGATTTCATTGAGAGCAAAACTACCAGCTGTTACAGGAGAGGAGAGAGCAAAAAGTTATTGAGATTAAAAAAAAAAAAAAACACTGTATATGCGTGAATGCCACAGAGAGAGAGAGAGAGAGAGAGAGAGAGAGAGAGATTGATGTAGTGATGTACAGGTAAGCGTACGTTGGGCTGGTGCATTGCAGGTGAGACTGAGCTCTGCAGTGTTTTGCAGATGACCCTTCTCAACACACGCGCTCACAAGGACATACACACACACACACACATATTCACTTGGACACATGCACATACATACAGACAAGGACACACACGTTGGTACACTTATCATTATGAGAACATTTCATACGCGTAATGTTTTTTTATACTGAGCTAATGTCATTTTCTAGCCCCTAAACCCATCACAGAAAACTTTCAGAATTAAATTCCCCTGTAGGCAATAATTGTATCCCTTAAAACTCATCTTTGATCACCAAAATGTCATATTTAAACATCTTTTTATTGCTGTGAAAAAAAAAATCGTAATGTCTTAAAATATCTTAAATGTAGCTCTACACCATTGCTTCATTTAGTAACACGCTTATCGTGAATATGCAAATTACCTCCACACAAACTCAGAGATTAGAGATCAACTTTACTGTTTTAAACATAGCACAATGTCAAATGTAAAAACTGATTAATTCAGCCATGTTTGAACCAGAAACGGATTCAACGTCGGATACTTAACGGTAATTAATATGATTAGCCTTTTGCTCGACTATACGCTATCAAACACCTAATAATGTGTTGCTAACCATGTTCCTTTTCCAACGCATTCTCATCCTTTAGCGTCATATAGAATGCTATATGACAAAACAGCGCTATTCTACGCACATGGCACCCGTTATCGTTAATATAACACGCACTGTGATGGTTAGGTTTAGGTGTGGGGTAGGGTAGAGTAGTCTCATATTACGCGAAAGGATTTATGACGCCTTGGGTTCGCGTGAATATTAACGATAAAGGGTAGGGTTGGGTATCGTTTGAATTTGAACGATTCTGATTCCAATTCCGATTCCTTGTTTCGATTCCGGTTTCTAACGATTCTCGATTCCGATTCTTTTAAGAGGCAGGGTCAACAAAGTTTAGCTAACCTTGCTAACCAACGGTCTTTCTGAAGGAAATACTCCTTCTGTCACAAACACTCCTTTTGTCCCAAATTTTGCATTTTGCCGAGATTTTGTTATTTGTAGAAAAGTGAAGCCACACTTTGGAACGCCGACGTAAGCTACTCATGTTCGACTCGCGCGGTTATGCCAACACTTCCGGTAGACGCTTCTTCGTCGGTGTTGTTCAGCGTTTTCTTATTCCGCTCGGCGGACTGTGAATATCGAAACTAGGAATCGAAATTTTAACTTTTGAACGATTCCGGGAAAAACGAAAAGTTAGTCCCGGTTCCAAACGATACTCGATTCTCGATACCCAAGCCTAATAAAGGGTGCCATGTGCGTAGCGCCGTTCTGTCATATAGCGTTCTATGTGACGCTAAAGGATGAGAACGGGCTGTCCTTTTCACCATCTCAGGGTCGGACAGCTGCCTTCTAAAAATCGCTTTGAACAAGAAAGGCATATAGTTCATCATAACATCGTAATATACATCATATGATTTCACCACTGGTGCGACCAATGGTATGTATATATAATTATCCTTAAGGCACCCCAGCATAGGCTTCTCAAAAACAGAGGCCTCAACATGATGATACTAAAGAGAGGAAGCCTAATGATGTTCATGTTCAGGCCGTCATCCAATTAGGCTCATACTAAGGACTTCTGTTTAGGCAGCCCTGAAAAGTGGAAGGATCAAACAAGAGGTCCAGGCAACTCTAACCCAAGGTCAATACCAAAAAAGCTCAGAAAGAGCTAAAACTCAGTCTAACTGGCCTGAGAAGCTCCGCACCGTGGAGGACTCAATACAATGACTCTCAAAATTAGAGGATGCCTAGAAACCCCCCACAAAATGTCAGTAGCCAATGGCCTAGCATACTTCCTTACTGCCAAACCAAGCTCTATGAGCAAAGGCTTCAGTATGACGACTCTCTAACTCAAGAGAAGACCTAACAACTCCCTTTCTTGCAAGAAGGCCAACAGAGAGTAGGCCTATCAACTCTAGCAGTAGCCAAGGAGGCTCACAGAGAGCCTAACATCTTAGCCAACATTAGCCAAGCTCTAGGAGCAGAGGCCTCAGCATTACAACTGTCTAACTTAAAGGGAGACCTATCAACGACACACACTCAGGATATCTTGCAAGGAGGCTCAAAGAGAGCCTACCACTTGCAATTGCTTAACTAACTGAGCTCCAGGGTGGGGAGGTCTCAGTAAATATAACTCTCTCTAGCAAGAGGAGGTTCATCAATGCTTACAGTAGCCAAGAAGGCTCACATTGATCTTAACCACTTAACGCCCACTGTCGCAAATATGCAACAAACCGTTTGACTCAGTCAACCAGCCGAGATAACGTCTGCATTCCCCCAATGCCGCTTAGTGCATATGCGCTACGGACCTAGGACCTTCGACAAGCACTTGTTTCTAGTGGGACCGCAAAGTGGCGGACGTATTTCCTGTTTACGCACGGTCAGGAACATTTGCAACATTTGCAACATACCAAATTGACCATTATGCCCGCTGTTGCCGATTTGCAACGTACCAAACTGACCCCAAATTGACCATTTGCAACATACCAAATTGACCCCAAATTGACCAATGCCCGCTCTTGGAGATTTGCAACATACCAAATTGACCCCAAATTGACCATTATGCCCGCTGTTGCAGATTTGCAACATAACAAAATTTCGATTTATTTGTTGTGCAAAGGTGAAATTGATAATCTCAACATTATTTACCATCTACTTAAAGGCAAAAACACACATAAAACATGTTTTTATATACAGCTATATAAATTCAGGCGTTAAGGGGTTAACCACTTAGCCTCATAGGTCAAATACACAACGTCCTATGCCTGTTTAAGGAAGTCGCTAAATAAAGGAGCTAGCAGCCTACCCCATCGTGGCATGAGCTCAGAGGAGCGGAGGCCTCTAAAGGAAGAACTCTCTAAAGCGAGAGGAGGCCTAACAACGCTCTGGTTCAAGAGAAGTGACCAAGGGGGCTCGCGGAGAGTCAAACAATTTAGACCCAGGCTGAGCTCAAAGGGTGGAGGAAGAAGAAGACGAATGCAGTTCCTATTCACCTTTAATGCTTGGCCCCTAATAAATACTATAATAGTATATAAATAATCCTAAAATAACTGATGTTTTTCTCTCAAACAGAGACACAGCCCGGTTAAAAGCCTTGCTCACATCTAAATCAATTAGATTACAGTATTCAATTCCTAAACAGATTATGCTACAGTCTTCACTTCCTAAATCAATCAGTTTACTTCCAGCCAATCACATTCTCCCTGTCATTCTGACCACAGATTCACCTGATTACAGTTTCAAGAACAACACAAAGTATGAAATTACTGCATTTTGTCACCCTGAGATCTTACAGAGAACAGATATTTGATGGTGGTTATAGTAACCGGTCATTTTTTTCATAGGGTTTATAATTTATTCATGTTGATCATTATTTTGGTTTTACTGAAATGAAGAGGATAAAGAAATGATGCTGCTTCAGCATGAATAAAAGCTATACATCAGACCAGCTGCAGCTGGTTCTTCAGTTTTGCTCAGTTATATTAAGACTGTATCAAGCACTGTAAATATTTGATGGTGTGGAGGTACAGAGAGGGAGAGGGCGAGTGGGTGTGAAATAAATATGTTTTCATCCCCTCTTTTACATTCTACCTCTCTTTGTCTTCCTACAATTTATTGAGGCTTTTATTTTTCTACAATTGTTTTTGTCGTTCTCATCCCAGTATTTAAATTCCTCATCATCTTTTACTGTGCATGCCGCATACTTTTCGCAGTTGTCTGTTTGTGTTTCTGTTGTGGGCCATAAAGCATTCTGATGTATGATACATCACACCTTTCATTATCGGAGCACAAAGTCTGATCCCGGCTTTCAACCTATTCATTACCAAACTAACTGATCCTTGTCTAAAACAAGCCGCCATCTGCTCTATGCTCCAGCATGCTCATTTCACGCCCACCATCACAAACCCACAAAAAAACTCTGTCAAGAATGCAAGGGAAATCGACACAATGTTTGGTGTTCGCTCCTGGCGAGAGGGTCATTTGAGGCTTTCAGAGTTGTACATGAGAGAGTGACTCAGATCATTAATGGACCGCGGACACGCGGCTTTGATAGGGGTCATTACGGAGTAACGCCGGTAAGTGGCCGTTAGAAGAGGAGGACAACTGTGAGAGGTACATATGAGATGATTGTGTTGGGTCATGATAATAGGAGAGAAGATTCGGCTGGTTTATTAAAAGAATAAGCAACCCTGTTTGACTGCCATAATTTTCAGGTCATTTTCAGCCGAGGTTCGGTCTCTTGTTGTAATGCTAGAACAAAGACCTCCCACCAGATGCCTGAAGTCCGTTCGCTGACTGTTTGCTCAATCCAGCAAGCTCTGATATGATTGGCAGACTCGTAAGAGCACTCTGGGTTTTTAAAAAGCCCTATTCGGATGCTAATAGTTTCTCACATGGATTTATCTCAAATAAATTTGCATGGCACGTCAGTGGTAAAAGTCGTGCATTCAGATGGCGATTTAGTCATAGTGGAGGAGCGAGTTCTGTGATGAAGATGTGAACATGCAGCTTGAATTTGGACGAAAGTTGCATTTTCACACAACCTTGATGTTTGTCAAAAAACAGTAGGTAATTAAACAAGGAGTTTCTTACACTGTTGGTGGGAGAAAAACATACATTCTGAATTCTGACGGCAAATTAACTTACGTCCCCGAGAGAAACAAGGGTACAATGGGGCTAAAGGCACACCTTAAGAAAAATGTGCTTTTCACTATTCACATAGTGTATGCAGAAAAACAAAAAAAAAAAAAAATATGTTTGTATTGAACATTTATAGAGCTACAGATTTTGAGTAAAAATAAAGAAAAAGGTGGTTGTGTGAAAAAAAGTATGAAGTGGGGTAATAGGCACACATTATTTATACAAATACTTCAGCTAAAATAATATATTTTCAATAATGTCTAAAGTAATGCTTTTTCAAAATAATCACTTTAGCAAAGTTTATTTGGGTGAAAATCAATTCATTAATTTGTTTTGTTCAATAAATAATAAATACTGCCATCAAAATGTTAAAATAATAAGAGACATTATTTTAAAAAGTAAAGATTCTGAAAGCATTGAATGAGATCACATAATTTAATATAGATTTACAGTAGGACAGATAAATCATATTTTATGATGGTTTCATTATAAATATAGAGATTATCTCTAAGGTGGACACCAAACTTAATACCCCAAATACCTTTTACATACAGTATTCCTCCATTATTTAATTACCTTGAATAAAACCTGAAAATCATTAGGAAGACATTTGTCTCAAAATATAATTTTAATGATTTGCGACTTAAATCTACAACATTAAAAAAAAAAAAACACATTAAATATTAGATATAATTAGCACAGAGTCAACTTTGCGCTGCTGCCCGGGTTTTAAAAAGCTGACGTTTTGGAAAGTGCTGTGGCAAGTGCCATCTAGTGATTTAGAGGAAAATAAAACCAAAGGAGCCTTTTACCCAGAGCCTTTAGCCCCGTTGTACTTTACATCCTAAATATAAGCCCGTTACTCAAAGCAGCGCTATGACAGGTGAAAGCGAGGATGCCAAGGATCGATTTACCATGTTTTCAATGATATCCACTGTAAAACGCTGTATAAGGCCATTAAATCGTTTTCCACAGCTAATGTTGTCTGTCATTTGTCTACTCAAATTTCTTGGAAAGATACGTTTGCAGTTTCAAAACAAAAATAATAGTACAACCCACTTCAGAGAAGCATGTCTATCCCTAACATCCTTGCTTTCGTTCCCATTAAAAATAAAAAATGGTGCTGCTGTGAATAAGGTCTATGGCAGGCAAAATCCAAACAAGAGTGAGTGGAAGCTTTACGTGTCAATCAGATGATCTATTCCGTTCTAAATCGGCAGTGCTTGTCAAAAATAAGCTGGAATGTGAACTTGACTTTATGCCATTGTGTCAATGCCAAAATCAAATCAACCATGAGGATGTTAATTTGTGAAATCAAAATGGGAACCAACGTGAATTTCATTGATTTCACATTCATGTATTTGATATCTGTGTAGCTGATACATTTAGTCTGCTCAGACAGGGTTGCGCATCCATGTTTGTCATGGCTCACATATTTCATCTCCAATAAATAGGAGAAGATAGAATAATCAATACTAATAAATCACGCTGCATGTATGAGTGGATACAGGAATGAATGAATGCACACAAGTAATCAAAAACAGCACGCCGTAGCTCACAGGGCTAAAGGGTCAGTCGATAGGGATTAAGGGATCACAAAAGCTTTGTCTCAAAACCAAGTGAGATGACTAGCTGTCAACATGAATATAGTGCTCTAAACAGTAGGCCTAGCACAAAATTCGCATAATCTGATTACAACTGTAAAACGTATACAGTATGTCCTACTCATACACTTAAATATACATTAAAAAAAACAAAAAAACATAACATCACAGCAATTATTTCCATCAAGAGGTGCATCAATCTTTGGTCACGATTTCTATTGAGAATGCAAGAGTTAAGCACTCTAAGTCTACTTCAACACAATCAAACGACTTACAATGAATTTCGACTCAGATGTGCCAATTCATGTGTACATTATTCATGCTCACTCCCATCTATTCATTCACAATTTGAGCCTGATGATTTTTATATCGTCTGTCATTGGAATATGACCATGATGTGTATTTCTACATTGTTGTCTAAGAACTAAAAAGCCATCAATTAATTTTAAAAGAGCTGTTGCCAAACATATCCACAAGTTTCCGAGGGGTGCTCATGTAAAAAATAAAGTGGGTGAAACTTCCGGTGAGGCGGCGGAAGTAGCATTCCAATGGTATTTTGTGTGTTAGTTAGCGAAGAGGCTAGCTGTTTTTCGGAGAATTATTTTACTATTTAAAGACGGCAATCTTTATGAGAGATGTCTTTACGGAGCTCAGGGACAACATGCGCTGTTCGCGGTTGTATGTATAACCGGACTAAACTAATTCAGTGGCTTAAACGTGATTGTTTTGAACATAAGCTGAAAACGAAATCACAGTGATCCTACCAACGACTGAAGTTTCCATCAACCTCCCAAAAGACAACGAATCATCCTGTGTACATTTGTTTAAAATCTTAATATTCTATAAACTCTATCAGCATGTGTTTGGCTGTTCGCTACTGATGTTACACCTAAACTCAGGATCAAAGCCTGAGGTGACAGAATACTAAATGTGCCAGTTAATGTATTCAAGTAGCACATTCATTTATAATTTTGAATAAACTCCAAAGCACAATGACTAAGTGTGTATTTTTTATTTTAATTGTTTATCAGCTCGCACAACTGTCTGTCAACATGCCTTGATGAGTATTGATTATTAATAATGTTATTATAATACTCCCAATCAACTACTGCGGAGGGTAAAGGTACTGTTATTTCACCCTTTTGAATTTCGTTGAGGTTGTGTTCCCACATCGTTAGCTAGTTTGGATCGCTATAACTTGAATGACTGTCAACTGTTGAATGAACGAGTGTCAAGCATGTCAAGTAGCGCTTTGTTTACTTCAAACCGGAAGTCGCGCCCACTTTTGACGCAAGGCCTCATGGGACGTAGGAAACTTGTGGATAACATGCTAGAAACACAATAATCTCTACAATAATGATCCAAGACTCTTAAGCATTTGCCAATAGAAATCCAGACAGCTGTTTTTGTTATTTGTTTTTTGACCAGGCAGTTTAGGTCTATGTTGGCTCTATTGAACTACTTGGATAACACTTTATCACTGAACTAGTATAGTTCAGGATAGTCTTACTCATGCATTGTAAATGCAAATTAGAACTTAGAAGGTATCAAAATATTGTGAGACTTTGCATTTAAAACACGACCAAAAGCTGTCTGGGTAAGCAGCTTAGTAGGTTTAAAGCAGAACATGAGCAACAGATGATGAGGTCATCACAATGAGACACGGGTGAGTAACACCTTCTTATGCGTTTACAGGTTATCAATAAGAGCGCTCATGTGATAGACTGACAGTCATTTGAAATGCACCCCATTAAAGCTAAATCAACAGTGTAATCATGTGTGCCTGCACGTGATTGTGTGTATTTAAGAAAGTAACTGATTGTGCGATAATGACGGACCCATTCAGAGGCTTAATTGTCTGTGTAATCGTTTATGTGTTGCATCATTGACAGTTTGTTTTTAAGGTTGATGAAAGATTGTTGCGATGTCTTATTCTCTCTTCCTTCCTTGATCTTTCTGACTTTTAAATGCCAGACCTTTTGCGGAAAAAGGTCATGTGCTGAAAAACGTTAAGCATATCATGTTTCCTGATCACTGGAACCTGACAGATCTCTGTTCAATTAGTGTCCCCTATGTGATGATGTCACTGGCTACCACAATGCAAAAATCAAGGTCAGACTTTTACAACTTGGCTGACAGTACCAGAAAGATTATCCAAACTGACTGCCAAGCAAGTACATTAAAACGTTTATGCTGGGTCGAAACACAATATTTGCGTCTGTTACGATGGTCACTGTGTCAGATTATGCGATTTTGACTGTTGTGCTGTGGACAAGAAACGAGACACGTTGCTTACTAAACAATCGCCGCTAGCCATCTTTGACAACGTGCTTGAGGTCACATCGAGAAGGCGGAACTAGCGGCTGACTTCACAAGAATGTAAACGAACAATGGTTGCACTAGCCTAATGCTAATTCCAGTACTCACCGGTTTGCTGAAGTGCCTCCGCTATTGTTCGCCATATTTATCGTCTTTCAATCTGTCGTAGTAGTTCCTTGAGGAAACACCATATAGGTAGTATTTCTGGCTATGTTTATGTTCAAACATCTTCACACATTATGTAATGCATGTAGCACTGTATCTATAGCATAAGCAATTTTCACAGTTTCTATTAGATCACCTATCTGCTTGTGCATGTGATTGATAAATGTGCAGATTTCACACTTGAGTGATTGCTTGTAGGTGTGTTTGTGTGCACATACAGATGATTGAAAGGAGGATAGAGTGTGTGTGTGTAAGTGTGCGCGCACTGCCTTCATCGTAACTCATTCATGATTTCTTGGTGAGTGACACATTGGGGCTGCCTGCGGTTGCTAAGCAGTCCCTCTCTGGTTCCACCTCAGCACCCTGCCGGGGTCTTTCCTGCCGAGCCTGACTCACACACTCCCTGCTGCAGAACCCAACACACCGCAAATCACCCAATAAATGTCTGCTTGACCCAATAAACGTCCATCATCTGCCCTGTCCAAAAAAAAAAAAAAAAACTACATTTCCCAAGCTGAGCTTTAGTGAGATGCAACAGAGCTCAGTGTCCTTCACAGAGGTCAGGAAGGCTTGCTGCAGTGAACAAAGGATTCAACGATGCGATGCAATCACACAATCCACAGCATCTTATAATTCATTAAAATATGGCAAGACATTTACAGAGGTAAAAAAAAACAACAAACAAACTGGGGTAAGATTGATGAAAATAATATTCTAATAGGAAATTAAACGATTAAAAATATCATCTTCCAATGAAAGAAAGTCAGTTAAGAAAGACATAACATAATTGCGACATTTATCTCAGAATTCTTTTATCTCAGAGATCTCGCAAATCTGATTTTTTTCACAGAACTGTGATATATAAACTCACAATTTCGAATAATGAAGTCAGAAATGCAAGAAATAGTCACAACTCAAATCAGAATTGCAAGATATAAACTTGCATTTGTGAGAAAATGTCTGAATTGTATGCTGACTTTGTTTCTCTCAATTCAGATTTTTTTTCTTAAAAAAAGTTAAAGTTAAAGTGCTACAATTACTGACACTCAAAATTGATATAAACAAAAAATAAAGCTAAATTGAATTATGTTGAAAAGCTGAAATAAAACTGATGAAAAAAAAGAACCATTTCTTTGGTTAAAGAAAAATTGAAGTGTTAAAATTGCTAAAGCTAATAAAAATGATAAAAGCATACAACACAATAACTAAAACAAAATTAAAAGGACAATCTAAAAAAAAACCCCAACAACAAAAAAACAAAAAACAATTCAAATGAATAATAAATTCTATTAGATACATAATACTAAAATAACCTAAAAATGCCTAATATTCACTCACCCAAAGGATTATAAGCAATAGCACACTAATACTGTGTTTGACCCCTTTCCGCCTTCAGAACTGCCTTAATTCTAAAAAGGTGCTGAAAGCATTCTGTTGGCCCATATTGATAGGATAGCATCTTGCAGTTGATGAAGATGTGTGGGATCCACATCCAGGGCACGAAGCTTCTGTTCACACCACATCCCAAAGATGCTCTAATGGGTTGAGATCTGGTGACTGTGGGGGCCATTTCAGTACAGTGAACTCATTGTCATGTTCAAGAAACCAATTTGAAATAATTCGAGCTTTGTGACATGGTGCATTATCCTGCCAGAAGCAGCCATCAGATGATGGGTACATGGTCAGAAACAATGCTCAGGTAGGCTGTGGCATTTGTATGATGCCCAATTGGCAATAAGGGGCCTAAAGTGTGCCAAGAAAACATCCCTCATACCATTAAACCACCACCAGCAGCCTGCACACTGGTAACAAGGCATGATGGATCCGTGTTCTCATTCTGTTTAGGCCAAATTCTGACTCAGAAATCGAGATTCATCAGACCAGGCAACATTTGTCCAGTCTTCAACTGTCCAATTCTGGTGAGCTCTTGCTAATTTCAGCCTCTTTTTCCTATTTGTAGTGGAGATCAGTGGAACCCGGTGGGGTCTTCTGCTGTTGTAGCCCATCCGCCTCAAGGTTGTGTGTGTTGTGGCTTCACAAATGCTTTGCTGCATACCCCGGTTGTAACGAGTGGTTATTTCAGTCAAAGTTGCTCGTCTATCAGCTTGAATCAGTCAGCCTATTCTCCTCTGACCTCTAGCATCAACAAGGCATTTTCGCCCACAGGACTGCCACATATTGAATGTTTTTCCCTTTTCACACCATTCTTTGTAAACAGTAGAAATGGTTGTGAGTGAAAATCCCAGTAACTGAGCAGATTGTGAAATGCTCCAATGCATTCTCATCCCAGGGCTTTAATATAACACGCTTCGGTTATGGGTAGGTTTAGGTCTGGGGTAGGGTTAGGATTAGACCTCTAGGAGGCACCTTCTGGCCCATATATCTGCGTCTCACATTGACTCTAAAGGGTGCCATGTACCATTATCAAAAGCGTCAGTATATGACGCCTTGGGATGAGAACGGGCTGAATACTCAGACTGGCCCGTCTGGCACCAACAACCATGCCACCCTCAAAATTGCTTAAATCACCTTTCTTTCCCATTCTGACATTCAGTTTGGAGTTTGGACCACACCCCTAAATGCATCGAAGCAACTGCCATGTGATTGGCTGATTAGATAGTTGCATTAATGAGAAATTGAACAGGTGTTCCTAATAATCCTTTAGGTAAGTGCATTTATTAAATAGTAACACTTTCTTGAGACCAGGCATTCAAAACTGCTATATTGTGAATAAAGTCACAGCTATGTGCTTTACACTCTTTAGTAATGCAATCAAATAATAATAATGCATTCTTTCTGTTTCCCTCCTCTCTTTCTCTTGTTGTGTGCACCAAAACACTCATGAAAGGTGTTTTACAGTACCGAGTGGGAAGACAGAAGAGATCTCAGGTGGGAAGAGACTAATTAACGCCAAGGCCACATACTATAAAAAGATCTTGAGTCATGATGTGTGAGGAACCTGCTTCAGCTAATTACAACAGTCATGAAGATCTCTGTGCCTCCATTTCCAAGCATTTCATTGTGCAGCGCTGAACTTTGTTGAGTTATTATTTCATCAGAGCATCGAGCTGTTTTTGGCATACTAGTAGGGAAGAATTTCGATTTTAGATGCAGCATAAGAACAGCCACTGCATAGCAACACCTTGGCAACCACCCACAACACACCAGCATTATGGGACTTAAGTGCAGCCATTACGCACATTTGATAAAAAAAAAAATCGAATTCACTTTGCATTGAGCACATCAAATGTATAAATTATACTGTTTATGGTTTATGCAGGGCAGATAGACATTTGCTAATGGCCAGCAAATAGAAAAAAAAAAAACCTTCAGCATGCTACATCTTTTCATAGTATGTCAGCCTTAAACATTGCCACAGCACTTTTGAGCTATTGAATGAGCAAGTACACAAAGCTTTACATTGCTGAAAGCCCAAACAACATTAGCTCAGTACATGACTAGCACAGGAGGAGGCAGACACATGCTAACAATAACAGCTCACACACAGAGGTGAGAAGCCAAAAACAAGTGCCACAGACTCACCTTTAAATTGTGTTGTTATGTGTATAGTGTGCGAGTACAGTATGTGAACGGCTGGTCTGCAGTCGACAGTCTGGTTGGACAGAAACTCGTACATGTTTGAAACAAGGTGAGAGTGGGTAAATGATGACAGAATTTTCTTTTTTTTTTTGTGAACTAACCCTTTATACACTTTTTTTAGCATTACTTCTAATCTAAGGCTAGGCTAGGCATAAAAGGGATAATTCACCCTAAAATTAAAAACGTGTCATTATTCGCTTTCCAATGTTGTTATTTTCCTTGCCTATTAATTTTCATACAATCTACTCATATATGTGCTTATTTGTGACTTCTATGTGCAGTTTCATGAGTGTATCAATTAACATACTGTATTGCACCTTGTTAGAACATGTTTAACTACCAATGAGAAAATCCACCTAAAGCAAACTTGCTTTTTCCAAGGGCACACAAGAGATAGGACATAAAACACCATTTGAAGGGTTTGAACACAGATTGTTAACCAATAGGCCACACCGTCCTCAGCTTTCATCCTGCACATTGTCCAGTATTATCAGATGGATGTTGACACCTGCAGGTCTTGTTGACTTTGTACAGGTTGTGAATATGTGTTGTATAGTGCACGTGAATATGGTGAACACCTGCTCCACCATTTCCTCACTCCTTTTATCTCTCTTTGTCCCTTATCAGTGCAAGAGAAAAATAAATTTAGACTTCAAGAATAGGCAAAAAAAAAGTAATTAATAAAAGAGGCCAAAGTGCCACTGGGACTGTGTTTATCTGTAAGACTTCTAATTAATTTGCACACCGAGTTCTGTGGACATAGTCTGTGTTTTGCTTCCTTCCAGAGCTTTTCTTGGAGCGCTCCTCCCTTCAGAAATCTTGAGCATTTCTTTATTTCTTTTTTTCATGTTCCCTGCCTCACAAGTACTTTATTACAATTAAAATGCACCATAAAACACAAAGACCACGGAGAGTGCTTTACTTTGTATGTGTGTGTGTGAGAGAGCAGACAGACAATGTGTCTCAAAGAATGAAGATGTTATAGTTGCACTTTTAGAAATGTCTCCCATGTGTAGTAATGGAAAGGATGATTCATTCTAGTGAATCATTTTATCCTAAAAAGTGCTTAAACTCATACACAGTGCTGGCAAATCTGATTCATTATGGTAAATCAGTTCATCTTAAATGATCCCTCTCCTCTCTCTTACCGTCATCCATACTGATTCATTCTTGGAAATAAGATCATCCTTAATAGTCCTTACTCTTAAATAGCTGATAAGTCTGATTCATTATGAATCAGTTCATCCTGGTTCTTTTTCATATATTGCAAAATTAAAATTAAATTCCAATTCATTCTAGTGAATCACTTAATTCAAAATGGTATCTCTCCTTCTCATTTTTTTTTTTTTGTATTACAAAGACTGATTCATTCTACTGAATCAGCTGATCCTTAATGGTCCTCACTCTCAAACATTTCAAAGGAAAGTCTAATTTACTGTACTATGGTGAATCATTTCATTGTAACTGATCCTCTCTCTCTCTCTCTCTCTCTCTCTCTCTCTCTCTCTCTCTCTAATGGTGATTTGAAGACTGATTCATTCTATAAAGTAGTGTTGGCAAATCTGATTCATTGTGGTGAATTGGTTGATCCTAAATTATACTCTCTTATGTAGCGCTGTAAAAACTGATTTAAAAAAAATAATAATATGTGAATCAGCTCTTAAATGTAGTGCTGGAAAGTCTGATTATTATTATTTTTTATAAAGATGACAATTAATCTGATTAAAACATACTATTTTAATTCGAGACCCTGTCCTATCTGCTACGTTTACTGGTGCTTGGTTGAGTAAATTAGGGTGATTTTGATGTAAATTTACTGTCTGATACTCTCATCCTAATTGAGATTTTTGTTAAATCTGTTTATTTATTCAGTTAAATCCCCTCATTAATATTGAGTAAAGACATGGCTCAGATCAGGTATCATAAATTTCAATAAACAGCTTTACTTTTTGTTTGTACCACAGGTTGTAGTGTACCTAACTACTTTTTCAAAACTGCAACTTGAGTTTAATACCTTGTCAAACAGATTCAAACTACCATTAGCATGTAGCTTAGCTAAGTTGCTATCAGCTGATATTAACCAGTAAAAAAGTATAGACTAGTACAGATAAGCAGTTTTACAGGGCTGTGAAACCACAGGCACAAAAATAAGGATGAAATGGGCAACTTATTTATGGACAATGTCAATTTATACTCCCAAACCTCACAACGAGAAGCCTCTGTAGTTACACATCTTCCCGCTGGCAACCAGCTGCAAGTTAAATAACACACTGTGTCGCGACTTGCCTCGTTTGCATCTGAGTGAATATGAAAATATTGTGTGCAAATCTATGATTACCTGGCAATCAACTTTAAGTTCATAGCTCTCATCCCTGCAGGGGGGCTTTACATCCACAGTGATATTTACTCGCTCCTTCTACATGCAGCTTTATAAAAAAATAAAATAAAAAAAAAAACAGCATGAATCAGGGTTTCCCTGGTCCCCGATCGCCCACAATCCGCAGGTACTCAGCCCATCAGATCTGCATGGAAATATGTCGGGGGGATAATAAAAGCCTAGTCACCTAATTCAACCCCGCTGCATCTCCATCCATGCACGGAGACAGGAGGTCTTTCATATGATAATACCGCAGTGATTGCACTCCACCTGACATATGTTCTCTCTCCCTCTCTGTCTGTCTGCCTCGATCTCTCTTTTTCTCTCTGAACGCCCTTTGGAGACAGACTGGAATAAACTTTGACACAGCTAAGTATACACACGCTCTCTCTAGGGAAGGACTGAAATAATCCTTTGATATTTTCATGATTTCCTTGAGGGCTGAATTTCGTTGCCATATATGCCCATGAGGACACCTAACAGGGAACGCTTGGAGACACCGGACCGTATCTCTAACAACGCGCACAGTCACATGTTCTTCAGTGCCCTGAAGCCTGAGCTTTAATTAGCTTATGAAATATTAAATGCTCATCTGGCATTGTTCTAAGTTAAGGCTGTGCGTGGCTGGGAATATTTAGAATAGATCGAAGCTTCAACCTCCACAAAGACCTTCTTTTTTGCCTTATGTTCTTGTTTACCCCTTAACCCATGAACCCGACCAGCTGATACTGCCGAATTGCAGCATATCAGAAAATATTTGAGGTTTTAATGTATTGTTATTAGAGGTAGACTGATAGTGGATTTTACAGATAACGCTAGGTTGACCCATGCTAATAACTGATAAAAAATAAAATAAATAAAAAAACAGATTAAAAAAAAAAACGTAATATAATCAAGTAAATGTTGAAATGAAACATTTTCATACTTGTATCTGTATTAATCAAATAATTCTTACTTTTCTTAACCTCAGTTAATGTTACGAATGGAAACATATCGTAAAGTGTTACCATTTCATATTAATCCAAACAATCATTCTCGAAGATGACTATCTTTAAATCTCTACACAAATGCCATAGCATTGAAATTAGTCACATTTATTGTATGTATATTCTCACTTTATTTGCTTCTATTTTAGAACACTTGATTATCTAATATGATCTAATTCTTGATAACCTAATATTATTAATGTTTCTCCTGTCTTCAGCTTTAACTTCGCTGCATAACAACTGCATAAAAGCAACCAGCTGGGTATAAACTAGATTATTTACAAGTACGGTAATGTCCTGTAAAACATACCAACCCGATATCACGGAAGTATTCTACGAGATTGCTAATTCATACAAATTCATATGACCTCACTCGTACGGATTTGTATGATTTTTCAAGCGCCACCAGGAAGGACCACCCCTAACGGAAGTCTCACGTGTCAAAACAAACTCCACAAAGCATCAGTACACCGACTAAATTGCATGGGGTCTGGGCTAGTAAGCATAAAACCTCATATTTACCATCCTAGGTGTATATGACAATCTTCTTTCAGATGAATACCATCGTAATTATATAAAAAAATGTCCTGGCTCTTCCAAGCTTGATAATGGGAGTGAATGGCTGTATGTCTAAGGAAGTCGTCCATCAAAGCGCATCTATTCATGATTAAAGTGCCCAACGCGTCTCCGGGGGTTTAATAAAGCTCTTCTGAAGTGAAGTGATGCGTTTGTGAAAGAAAAATATCCATAATTAAAACTTTATTGACTAAAATAACCAGCTTCCGGCAGACCGCCAAAAAATATAAAATAATGAAAATTATTTTATTCTTAAAAAATAATAATGATGTGCATGGATAAATCATTTATAATAAACCTGTAATAAATCCTTTCATATTATAAAACAAGAATTGTCCGCTTTTATTTAATGTGACAATGTAATCGCAAAATGAATATAAATGTTTTCATACTATACATTATGTTATAAATTCACTTGTAGCAAGTGGTTGATTTTTTGTGGTTTATTTTGAATGGATTTCGACAAAACAGTATGAAATATTAATATCTGCCATTTATCGGTTAATGGTCATAAAATTATTAACGCTTATCATATCGGCTAGAATTTTAATATCGGTGGATTCCAACAATAGTAATAATACACTGAGGTTTTGATATTGCAGCCCTTAAAACCCTTCCTGTCTTCTTGGGAAGTGAAAAATATAGAAAGGAATAAGAAATTGCCTAGCACATCTATTTTATTCAGAAGTAAGAACTTCCCATGAAGCAGAGTCGCTTTAAGCAAAAAAAATTAAATAAATAAATAAATAAACAAAATAAAATAAAAAGGCATAATGCTGTCCTACACTGGCATGGAAACAAAAGGCTGTGTAGGAGTTGCTTCGGTATGCTGAATAAACTACTTTCTTAAAGGAGTTCACTTTAAAAAAAAAAACAAAAAAAAAAAAAAACTTTTGCTAATAATTTACTCACCCCCATGTCATCCAAGATGTCCATGTCTTTCTTTCCTCAGTCGAAAAGAAATTACATTTTTTGAAAAAAATCCTGGATTTTTATCCATGTACTGTACTTTACTGGGAACCAAACGGTCCAAGGTCCAAAATACAGTTAATGACCATTTCAGTGCAGCTTCAAATGGCTTTAAACGACACCAGACGATGAATAAGGGTCTTATCTTGCGAAACGATCGGTTATTTCAAAACTAAATCAAAAAATTTAAGTTTTATAAGGACAAATGCTCGCCTTGCTCTATTCTGTGAGGCGCATTTGTAACTTCATGTAATACGCAATTACGTTCAAAAGGTCACGATTAACGTAGCCGGAAGTAGAGTCAGTGTTTACAAGTTGAACGTGGTAGTTCCTGGATCAGAGTCCTGTTGCTTTACTGGTGTTGAGTGTGGAACATTAGCCCAAAAATCTCCTGTTTCCTGGACCTCCAGCTTAGTGCAATTGTCTTTTGCAAGGGACTCTTGATTTCCACCAGACAGATACTAGTGATAAACATCCACACGTTATGAAAGACATTGACGAGAAAAAAAAAAAAAAAAAACGTCAATACATCTAATATAGTGAAACAAAAAAACATACACATACCTCCGTTTGCTGTAAAAACGTATAGGGCACAGCCGACATTTTCAGAAAACGGCGAGCTCTTTGCTGGAAGGGTCACTCAGAATTGTGTATAGGAAATCTATGAAAAGTTACATTTTTCTGTCCTGAAGAAAAAGTTAATTTTGTCTTTAAAATATTTAAACACCCAGGTCATACACACGACATGGGCATTTTAAAATGATAAACTGACAAAAAGACATTTGAAAAAGTGTATTAATGTTCCTCCTTCCTCACATTGGTAAACACTGACTCTGTACTTCCGGCTACATCAACCGTGACCTTTTGAACGTAATTACGTATTACGTGACGTACAAATGCGCCTCACAGAATGGAGCAAGGCGAGCATTTGTCCTTATAAAACTACATTTTTTTATTTAGTTTTGAAATAACGATCGTTTCGCAAGATAAGACACTTTTTCATCGTCTGGTGTCGTTCAAAGCCATTTGAAGCTGCAATGAAACTGTCATAACCTGTATTTTGGACCTTGGACCATCCAAGTACATTACATGGAAAAAAAAAAAAATCCAGTAATGTTTTCATCAAAAACCTTAATTTCTTTTCGACTGAAGAAAGAAAGACATGGACATCTTGGATGACATGGGGGTGAGTAAATTATCAGCAAAAGTTTTTTTTTTTTTTTTTTTTTTTTAAGTAACTCCTTTAAGAGAATGGCTTATTGCTTAAATAACTGATCTATGTTTAATCTTCAATGTTTTTGCCTTTAAATGTTTCTTTGCTAGTGAGGTATATTTGAATAAAAAATAAAGCTGTTTAATTGATGTGGAATTCAAAAACAATTTTGCATGTATAGTAGTTTGCAGCAGTTCTCATTCATTTCAATGGTATCCGCAAAATAGTGACTGACTGTCGTAATGCTCAGAAACTGATTCAGTGAGACCAAGGCCATAATGTACTTCAAGGCACACATGATTCAAGTAGACCATTGCCTTATGCAATGGTAGAGCCGAAGAGGTTGGTAACTCCTGATATAATAAGTTGCCTTTCTTGACACGCCTGTGATCTTTCGGTCTATGGCTGACACACTTTCCCAGAAAGCCTAATGAGTATGTTTATGAGAAAGTCTTGATGCAAGAATAACCATGACTGTCTAATATGTTCCTTCTCATCCATTTTTTTCTTTAAGATGTGAGTGACTTCACTCCTCCGTTGTTAATGTAAGCATATCCCACAGGTCATGACACACACTAAAACAGTGCTTTCCTGAAAATGAGTGGGTTCAATTCTGACATTTCACTGATGTAAATGCAGAACACAAACACTGTGCAGCTGTTACATAGCGGCAGTAAGCATAAAAATGCATAAAAACACCCACGTGCTCATTCCTTGGGGCAATATGTTGCATTCTACTGCAGACGCCATGTAAATGTATCAGTGCTGAGGTCAGAAATATCCAGTGGGTGGACCTTGGTGAAATGGGGTCAGTCTATTGTGTGCCTACCCTCAAATTTCACCGTGAATATTATGAAATGTACTTCTTTATTTAACCAAGTATACACCATAAATATCCTGACACATGCATGTGAGCGGTGATTATTTTGCATGCGATGCAGCCAAAAGGAATTTGTGTGATACAGACCTTTTTAAACAGCTTAAAGGGATGGTTCACCCAAAAATGAAAATCAAGTCAATTACTCATCCCCATGCTGTACCAACCCCGTAAGACCTTCACTCATCTTCGGAAAACAAATGAAGATATTTTTTTATTAAATTTGAGAGGTGGATCACTTCTACATAGGCACATAAAGGATTGAAATTAGACTGTGAGAGTACATGATATACATCCTGATTTCTACATTTCTTGTTATAATGCTGGGCTTGTGCATAACATTTACTGTTATTACATATTATTAGCCTAAACAATAAATCAGGTAATCTGGCTTCCAGTGCCTAGCCTCTAGATATCACTGCACGTCACTGCCAGGCTGCCATATTTACCAAGACCGATCATTAATTATCACCTGATTATACCTGTGACATCACAATGAGAGGCCCAATGAAACAGCCAAGTTCATCATGCCACAATTTCTGTCAAATTATCAAGCTGGATTCTCAGTGTTCACTTCACCAGGCAAATGATGCAGAATCCACACAGATCCAATCAGTTCCCCACAGAGAAGCAATGGATGGAGTGATAAAAAAAAAAAATGGAACCAATACCAATATCTAATGAGAATGATGATGAGGGAGAGAGCTTCAGTCAAATTTAACACAGTTGTGTTTGAAAAGTACAGATGTGCAAAACAACATATTTTTCAAAATTGACTGGCTGTCTAGTCACTTATTCAGTTTTAAGGAAGCTCTGAATAATTAGAGCACAATTAGACATTTTTGACTTTAAGCTCTGTCCAAAAAAAAGAGGAACCACAAAGAAACAGTGATAGATGAAACACAATGGCCAAAAGATGTGTGTAAAAGATTTGTATGCGATCATAGACCTGAGGTTAAAACAACAGCCCAAAAGCAATGAACAAAAGCACGTATAGCATTTCAAGAGAGCAACTGAAAGATATTCAGCAAATACATTCACTGCACAAAACTGCATGTAGTTCTCAAAAAAAAAAAAAAAAAGAAAAGAAAATATGAGAGACCTACAGATTATGTAATAACGGTAGCATTGCTCACAGCAGACAATTTGTTTCTTGGTTTCCACAGTAATTATCTTGAAATTTACTGTTGAATGCATCACATTTGTCATAAAAGAGGAGATTTAATGGTTGTAGCAGTTGTGCTTTCTTTAAAAAAAATAAATAAATAAATAATTTAAAGATGCAATACTGCATCTGAGACAGTTTGAGCAATATGCACTCTTATTGTAATTGTGTTCTATATTGTAAAAGTCGTTTTATTTGCCATAGTGCTCATTTCAGCTGTAGGGAACTGTAAGTCTAGGTATGTTTTACTGCAAAAAAAAAAAAAAAAATATAAGAGGCATATATTTTTTTTGTTTTCCAATGAGCCTGGGTTGTTCAAAACTCTGACTTACTTTATTCTGTGGAACACAAAAGAATCAATATAATAAAAGCCAATGGGGTCCAATTTTGTTGTTTTATGTTCATCACTCCTCCGTTTTCGTACAATTTGTCTATGCTCCAGTGATGGGTAGGTTTAGCGGCGTGGATAAGGGTGGTCCTTCCCTTCTGACTCTTTTTGAAAAATGTACAAGTGAGGTCGACAGAATTAACATTTCTGGTTGAACCTATGTAATTCAATCCTTTTGAAACACCAACAAATAATTGAATAAAAACAATAAAGCTCAACAGCAAAAATGTCTGTTTTTGTAAGACTGGTTGATCAATCCTACCATTTTGAAATAGCTCTATGAAAACAACCCCGTGCACACACACGTATGGCCTCGCACATATTGAAAGGGTGCATGCCCTGAGCAGTTGGCTAAATGACAGTCTTTCTCAGCCAGTCAATCCCCTGGTGCTGGAGGCTGATTGACAGGCCTGTGCAGAGCTTGTCAATAACTATGAGCTGCAGGTACTGGAGAGGGAGACTCACGCCGCGCTCTTCTGTCCTGCTGCTATGTTTGAGCCTGCCAGTGCCTGGGCCGGCCAACAGGGGCACTGTATGGGACCGGAGGGCAAAGGAGGGACATGAGGAGGGGCAGACAAAACCAGACTGTGGGACTCCCCACTGTCAGACCCGTAAGTCCCGTGGAGCCCTGTTCGTCACCCACGGCACAAACAATGGAAACGCACCACCGACACCACAAACAAGAAAAACTGAGCTGAGCAGAAACATCAGGGGAAGTCAAAACGTAATTTTCCTTTACATAAAACCCGATGTACTCAGACACCTGAAGCTGTTATGACAGTCATTATCAGCATTTTCATAAATAACTCTCATGAAAGAGGCCTCGCTGACAGCTTCTGACGCACTATCACCTCTAAGCAAAAGTGGAAGTCAGCAGCTGGCATCACTCGCTCATCTGAAGTCATCCAGCAGAATCTGATGTACGAAATTCATCAAGCCTGTGATGTCTGTCATAATCATTCAAGCTGATGTGCAAAAAGATGAACAAACAAATTTGTGTTTGGTTCTTTAGACATTGAAGAAGCTATGTCCCTGGTAAAAACTAGAGGACGTATTATAGCCTCATGCATTTCTATTACAAATAACAGAAAGGGAAATGCTAGTACTTTGTCATATACAGTACCATTCATTTTCTTTAAAACAAAGAGAATAAATGAATGAAGACGGAGAATAAGTGCACTCGGAGCACTGGTATTCTTAGCACTGTCAAAATAAAAGTCCTGATCCAGAACTCATCTGCAAGCCAGCTTATATAACAATATCTCCAAATATATCTCCGCTTAAATCTAAAAATATCTCAACAACCACGTATAGTCAAATGAGACCGAACAATGAACAAAGGAAACTAAGGGCCAGATTTACTAACAGCTTGAGGCAGCACAAACCATCGTTTGGCATTAAAAAGAAATTCAGGTTTTTGAAAACAGTCTCTGTGTAAAAAAATAAAATAAAAAAATGACCTCATGCACATGCATATTACATGTTCAATCTACAGTGTTTCATCGGTATCTAATGGGCTGGCAGCAGAATACAGTGTATTTAGTCATTTTCGCAGACCCTTTTAAAAGGGTATCGTTTTGAGAACACGTGTCATCTGTACGCGGAAAACTCAAAAGGAAACACTTCTCCATTTTAAACATATTATTGTCTTGTAAGCCTCATGGGCTTAAATACAGAGACTAAGATAATTAACTGGAACAAAATCTAATCAGAAACCATGGAAACAAACAAGCAAAGGAGGAGGGTGCAAATAAACAATTCTATCAACAGATAGCGATATTATCTAGATATTTGGATAAGCCACAGAAAAACCTATACTTGTC